>NC_091746.1:71343688-71348688 GCF_043380555.1 Nothobranchius furzeri | reverse complement strand
ACGGTGAAGACCATAAGGAGGAAGGATGATTTGTAAACGCTGGTGATCTTTAGAGAAGAAGGCCAACATCCAGCATGGCTCTTTCACAATAAAAGTCTTAACAGGAATGATAGAAAGTTTATAAAATTCAGATTAAAACTTTTTTCCTTTTAGAAAAATTACAAATCCGCCAACATTCATCGGAGACTCGGATTCTACGGGGATTCAGGTGGAAAAAGACACCTGCTCCAAAGCAAAATCACAAAATTTCGGCCACTAAATAAACTAAGACTAATCACAAGATTAGGGCCGTAATCCCAAAAAACTCTGCAAGATCAAACCTCAGAGGCATGATTCCATCACTGTTCAACAACACAGTCGTCGGGAACGTTAACTTGATCCGACAGCTTAGGTAAACCTGTTTGATTGGAGGCTGCTCTCGTGTCCGATCGGCTCTATTTTAGAGATTTATGTTTTTTTATTAGAAAAGTTCAAATGAAAATCTCCAGTGAGGTTCTAAAATTCTCCTTTTCACATCAACTTTGATCTCTGAAAGGAAATGGAAGCAGGAACGTGAAGCCTGTCAGCTGCTTGGTCAGTAATCACAACCGGGATCTGGGAACATCGGGAATCTTTTTCCTATGTTAATCAGTATTTTTGGACATTTTTAAATGTGTGAAAAGATTCTGGCAGTTTGATGAAATTATTATAAAACTGGTTTCATCAACTTTAGTTTTGTTTTTATGGAATGATTACACATTTATTTTAATGATACTTAATTAATGTTGTTGCTACGTTTGTGTTGCGTTGCGTTTAGCGCAGCGCACTAAATCGGCTTTACTTACGGCAACATTTTACGTTCATTAATACAGCTTCAGCATTTTCACCTGCAGTTTCGCTGAAATCCACAAGAACACTACATTACCTTAATGCATTCACACACACCCATAAAACCCTTTAGCTAACGCACACACACACGCACACACACACACACACACACACACACACCAGTTCTTCGTCTTTGTCAAACACTTAATGCGGATCTCTACCTGTCCCACACAAACACTCTCTGGTCCTCAGATGATGGAGGATGTTGGCGAGGGTTACCATCGCCATGGCAACAGACACCCCCATCCACACTCCGACACATACACACATACACACTCTCTTTATCTCACACACACAGAAATGCTTTCACTCTGTTACCTCTGCTCTTTCTCTCCTAACAAATCAACACTGCTCTCTCTAAACAGCTGTGTGTGTGTGTGTGTGTGTGTGTGTGTGTGTGTGTGTGTGTGTGTGTGTGTGTGTGTGTGTGTGTGTGTGTGAGTGTGTGTGTGTGTGTGTGCGTGTGTGCGTGTGTGCGTGTGTGCACGTGTGCACGTGTGCATGTGTGTGTGTGTGCGTGTGTGCATGTGTGTGTGTGTGTGTGTGTGTGATGGGTTTGCTAAGGTCAGACGCTTGCTGTGGAATACAAATCTGTCATGGCTGACACTGTTCCTCTCTCCTCCTGCCCTTCGTTTGACCCTCCCCTCTCTTCCTGCTTCTCTCCTTCTGTATCCATCAGTCGTTCCTCTGCCGGCATCAACAGATTTCATGACTCGTATGTTCTATCTCAAACCCTTTTGTCTCTTCTCCAACCGTCGTTCTCTTATTTTATTCATCTGTTCTTTCCTTCTCAGATTTCTTCCCTTCCTCCTCCCATCCCAAAAGTGCCTCTCCTTCCTGATCTTTCCTCTTGCTCCACTATAAATCTTTCACCCTCTTCTCATCCTTCATCCCAGTCTTCGTCCGCATCATTCCCAGATCCAAAGAGCCTGATAAATAACTCAAACCGACCCACCAACAGACTAGCTGACCACCTACTGAAGCTCATAATCTAAAGTTTCATCTCTTGCGTGTTTATTTGTGTACTGATTGTTTTCTAGAAGCGAAGTACTTCTACTACCAGATAAGTCACCAGAGGACTCCGGGTCTGTCTTTCGGCAGCCATATTTAAATGAGGAATTCTGCTGCTTAAGAGGAAAACTCGTCCGTGTTTATGTAAATTCCTGCTGTGGAGAAAAGCGTCTGATTTTCAAATTGCTGCACTGGTAGTAACACGTTTTGCATAAATGTTCCTGCTTCCCGAGTCTCCGGTGTCCTCGCTGGGAGAAGGAGGGAGGAAAAGCAGCTACCACTGGTTCATCTGGGCCAGCGCTGACAAAAGGAACTAGTTTCAGTTACTAGTTACCTAATCCCAAAAGTAACTAAGTATTTGAAAAAAACATTATTGACCTTATGATCTAAAGTCGTCGCAGATCATGAAAGTCATTTTCAACACCATTTTATTTACTAGGATCAGCAGCTGTTAGGAAAACTGTAACAAATCACACGTATGTGAAAGATACCACCAACCCCCCCCCCCCCCCCCCCCCCCTGCTGTGCTTTAGAGCACCGATAAACTCGTTCTTCGGGATTTGGTGCAGTGTCCGCGCGGAGGTGAGAGGACAAAACAAAACTTTAGACGTTTTGTGACTGATTTTAGCATCCTGCGGCTGGAGAGCTGACATTTTATTAGACACGGATTCAGATACCAATGCTCTAATGGGTGTGTGTCCACTAATGAGCGTTGTGGAGCGAGCCACTTTGACAGCAACTCACAAGTGATTATTTGTTATTAATGTTACAGTAAATGACATGAACACGCTCAGACCTTTTACAGGACGGACCATTTGGAACGGGAATAACCCGCTCTACCTCCTGATCTTACACTAATGGTTGCCACCAGACCAGCTGAGTGTATCTGCACTGAGGAAACGCAGCTGCCGCCATCTTGTTTCCACAGGTCTGTCCCCTACATGTCAAGGCAACTGCTACTAAAACTATAATGGATTGGTGGTGAGAATCTGCAGCTTGGCTCGGTCCTGGGATTAAAACCAGAGTCAGAGACCTCCTCCTTGAACCGTCACCTTATTGTGGTGGAGGAGATTGAGTGCCCTAATAATCCTAGGAGATATGTTGTCTGGGGCACTTTGTGCCCCTGGTAGGGTCACCCATGACAAATTGATCTTAGGTGAAGGGTGAGACAAAGAACGGTTCAGAGGTTCTTTCATGGATGTAAATTCAAAGTGTCGCAGTACCCGGCCCGGAGGGTTACCAGGGTCCCACCCTGGAGCCAGGCCTGGGGTTGGGGCCCGTGAGCGATCGCCTGGTGGCCGGGCTTTCGCCCATGGGGCCCGGCCGGGCCTAGCCCAAACCGGATACATGGGCTCATCTAACTGTGGACCCACCACCCGCAGAAGGAACATGAAGGGTCCGGTGCAGTGTGGATCGGGTGGCAGACCGAGGCGGGAGCCTTGGCGGTCCGATCCCCGGACAAGGAAACTGGTTTCTGGGACATGGGACGTCACCTCGCTGGTGGGGAAGGAGCAGGAGATTGTGGCAGAGGCTGAGCGGTACCGGCTAGATATAGTCGGACTCACCTCGACACATAGCATTGGCTCTGGAGCCCAAGTCCTTGAGAGGGGTTGGACACTCTCCTTTGTTGGAGTTGCTCCAGGTGAGAGGCGGAGGGCTGGGGTTGGCTTTTTGTTAGCCCCAAGACTCTCTGCCTTTGTGTTGGGGTATTCCCTGGGGGACGAGAGGGTAGCTTCCCTGCGCCTTCGGGTTGGGGAAAGGGTCCTGACTGTTGTTTGTGCTTATGGGCCAAATATCATTTCAGAGTACCCACCTTTTTGGAGTCCCTGGGACGAGTGCTAGATAGTGCTCCATCAGGGGACTCCATTGTCCTGCTGAGGGACTTCAATGCTCACGTGGGCAACGACAGCTTGACCTGGAGGGGTGTGATTGGAAGGAATGGCCCGCTTGATGTGAACTCGTGGGGTGGTTCATTATTGGACTTCTGTGCAAGCTGCAGTTTGGCCATAACAAACACCATGTTTGAACATAAGGATGTCCATCGGTACACTTGGTACCAGGGCAGCCTAGGTCACAGGTCAATGATAGACTTTGTAGTCGTAACATCTGACCTGCGGCTGTATGTTTTGGACACCCGAGTGAAGAGAGGAGCGGAGCTGTCAACAGAACACCATTTGGTGTGAGTTGGATCAGATGGAAGGGGAAGATGTCGCGTAGACCTGGCAGACCCAAACACATAGTGAGGGTCTGCTGGGAACGCCTAGCAGAAGAACCTGTCAACACAGTCTTCAACTCCCACCTCCGGCACAGCTTTGACCACATCCCGAGAGCAGTGGGGGACATTGACTCCGAGTGGGCCTTGTTCCACTCTGCGATTGTTGAGGTGGCTGTTGCTAGCTGTGGTGGCAAAGTGGCCGGTGCCAGTCGTGGTGGCAACCCCCGTACCCACTGGTGGACACCAGAGGTTCGGGGAGCCATCAGGCTGAAGAAGGAGGCCTACAGGGCATGGCTGGTCTGTGGGTCTCCGGAGGCAGCAGACAGGTACCGGATAGCCAAGTGGGTTGCAGCAGTGGCAGTTGCCGAGGCAAAATCTCGGGCGTGGGAGGAGTTTGGTGAGGCCATGGAGAAAGACTATTGATCGGCTCCAAAGAGGTTCTGGCAAACTGTCCGGTGCCTCAGGAGAAGAAGGCAGCAACTCGCTCACACTGTTTACAGTGGGGATGGGGAGCTGCTGACGTCAACTGGGGCTATAGTCGGACAGTGGAAGGAATACTTTGAGGAGCTCCTCAATCCCAACTACACGCATTCCGAGAAGGAGCCAGAGCCGGGAGACCTGGGGGCAGAATCGTCCAATCTCGGGGGCAGAAGTTGCTGAGGTAGTCAAACAACTACACAGAGACGGAGCCCCAGGGGTGGATGAGATTCGTCCTGGGTATCTCAAGGCTATGGACGTTGTAGGGCTGTCATAGCTGACACGTCTGTGCAACATAGCGTGGTCATCGGGGGCAGTTCCTGTGGAGTGGCTGACCAGGGTGGTGGTCCCCATCTTTAAGAAGGGTGACCTGAGGGTGTGTTCCAACTATAGGGGGATCACACTCCTCAGCCTCCCTGGAAAGAACTAC
>NC_091746.1:71336188-71338688 GCF_043380555.1 Nothobranchius furzeri | reverse complement strand
AAAGCCTCTGATTCGCTACAGAAGTCTTTTACCGTCAGTGTTTCTAATTCTGTGGAACATTTCCTCAGTCGCTGCAGAACTCAGCGATATGGCTTTAATGGCTTCAGCAAAACTGAATTAGTCCCCAAACAGACATCCAATGAGTTTGGTTCAAACTGAGATGTGACCCAAATAAAAGCCTGAACATATAGACGATCGTTATTATAGTAGAAAAAAGATCGTTTTAACCATCGTTACTTCTGGGTATGAATGTGACGGAGGAAGGCCCGGTACATGATTCTCCCCTTCTGGCAATACCCAACCCTGACCACCATAATCGCTCCAAAGATAATCCTATCAGAAATTCCTGCCGTGTGTTGTCTGTTAAGAGCTCTCTGATCCACACAGAACGATATCGGGACGGCTTCAATCATAAATCAGGTCTTTCAAACATGTTGGATTGTCTTGGTCTAATACCGAGGGTTAATGATTGTGCTGCCTGTTGAAGGTGACATGTAACACGCCACACACTCCTCCTCAACCATGTTTGTTTAGTCCAAAGTCGCTTGACCTCAGAAGGATTCCTGTCCGACCGGGGAACGTTTGTGTGTGAAATCGGTCATGTTTAGTGCGTATCCTTCTCATCCAAAACAGGTGGTTCTGATAAGGGTGCCTCTTCTAAGCTCTTCTTAGGTTCTCTAAAGACCTTCTGACTCACAGTGATCTCCTCTCCTGCACATCCTGTGCTCTTTTAAAGAAATCTCTCTTCATCTTTATGCAGACGACATTCAACTGTACTCCTTTGAGAGTGGAGGAGTCTTAGGGTATTGTTCACGCGTGAGGGAAAGATGGAACATGCTAACTCCATGCAGACAGACCCCTGGCCGGGAAGCGAACCCAGGACCTTCTCGCTGCAAGGCAACAGCTCTAACCTAAATCTGAAGTAAAACTAACCTCTGATCAGGTCTTAAGCTTAAGACCCAATATTCTATTCAATTCAATTCAATTTTAGGCATAAAGTGCCTTCCATAACCTTACGTGAAGTCAAAGGTGCTGAACACCATCATAAACAGCATGAGCAACGATAAAATACTTTAAAAGAATAAAAGATGAAGATAGTCAAATAAAATGAGAGACAAGGACAGCAACATGTTTTAAGTCATTAGAAACCATAACACCAAGCCAGGGTCATGATCCCTAATGCGGAAAGGCTACCTAAACAGAAGTGAGTCTAGAAGCGAGCTGGCGGGTCTACTCCGAGCCCCTCCCGGATAGCCTGACGCTCAATGACAACTCATTCACAATTTCCTAAACAGGGTCCAAAACCGAGAATGAACGGCCCCCTGTTGATCCGTAAGTCAAGCGGGGGATTACCAACAGCTCGTGTTATTTTCACACACACACACACACACACACACACACACACACACACACACACACACACACACACACACACACACACCTTTTTTTATGTTATTTTTTATTGTGTTTTTTGTTCTTGTGAAGCACCTTGTGATGTTTATCTTGAGGGGCGTTATACAGGGGCGGGAGGAACAAGCAAGACTGACTAATATTTGCAGGTAGAGTTAAACTCGGTCTGTTAATAATCAGTTTTAGACACTCGGCTGCTGAAAGATCAGATTTAATCTCCGATTCTGTAAAACCGAGTCAGAAACATGTTTGTTGCGCCTCTGAAGACCAGATATTATTCACACACAAATGCATCTCCAATCTCATGCATACTGTATTTCCATTTCAGGACCTTGGAGAGTTCCCAGCCTTCTTTCTGGATTCTGTCTGTTAACATTTTGGTTTTTACACAAAAATCTTTAAGTGTTTGGTTCAATCCTTCATAAGCAAGGACAGGAGGTCGAACATGTTCAGGTGTCAGGCTGTTTAGGTCCATTCAGACGCCCGACTCACGGAGCGGAGGGAGGGAAGAGCTGTCACATCCAGCTCCTGTTGTCACTGAGTGTTTTCCTCTGAAGTGTGAGAGCCATTTTTAGCCTCGGCAGAGAGGAGGATGGAGCCCGAAGGGCCTTGTGTCGCAGCGAGAGTTAGCGTGCCACTGTCAGACCCCCCAACAATAAAAACCCATGTTGTCAGCAAAGACACACACACACGTAGACGTGTCCTGTAACTGTGAACAGGCACACGTGCACAAATGAAGTCACAGCCTCTAAGCAGTGCTAAACAGGAACTCATAAACCCCACGACACAAGGGCAAAAGGACAGAAAGTATTCAGGGAGCAGGCAAAAAATACGAATTCAGAAAGATCTGGTTTTGTTGGAGGTAATAGAAAATAAATGTAATTAAACCAAACATTAGTGAAGAGAGAGGGATGGAAAAAATATGAAAAAGGCTCAAGAGGTTCAGGTTTACCTTCAGTAGTCAGAGGTGGAAGTTTATCACTGCTGTAATTAGAAACTACACACACACACACACACACACACACACAGGGTGCGGTGGGGGCTGGGGGGCCTTTCATCCACCCTGTAAAGGGTCATTTTAGCACATACT
>NC_091746.1:71303688-71333688 GCF_043380555.1 Nothobranchius furzeri | reverse complement strand
GGCCCGGTTCGGTCCAAGCTTCAGACAGATAGACTCACAGCAGACTCCACTTTGGCATCCAGAAGTTCAGTTGGGTAAGAAGCAGCCCAAACCATCATCCGTCCACCTTTTCTGCCTTCCCTCATTTCCCTCTTTCTTATTCACTCCCTCTCTCTTTCTCTGTCTACTTTTGCTCATTTTCAACATGTTTTTGATCATTTTTAGAAATCTTTTTTATATTAAAAATGTTTTGTTTTTGTGAAGCGCCTCGTGATTTTTATCTTGAGGCGCTCAAGGAAAGATCGTTTTTTTCTTTCTTCCTGTCCTGACAGCTGGGATCAGCTAAATGCCGCTATGCATTGTGGGTAGTAATCATGACCTGTTTAGGCTGACTGTCTCATCATGAAATGTAACCTCTCACCTGCTGACTGAGGCCTGCAGAAGGTGAGATGAAACTTCTCTTGAACGTTGACCTCTGACCTCAGGGGAACCTGCTGAGATGTCCTCCAGGGAAGACCTTCAGCTCTCTTAAATGGTTTACTTTGGGAATATTTTCTCCGTAAGACCATTGACCCTTTCTGGATTTACTGGTAACAGTTTATTTTAAGGTTGGTGCAAATGTCTTTCCTCATTGTGTTCACACACCGCTGTATACTCCAGAGGAGCAGAGTTGTTAAATTGATCTTAATTTTTACAGATTCTAAAGGTGTGCTTATGAAGTTGTTGTTGAATGAAGGCAGCTTGAGGAGTGTAGCAAAAGTCTGTGTCGTCTCTGACTTGTTCTGTCTAAGTTAGTGGTGCTGTAATGGTTCACTCGGAGAAAAGCAGGTTAGACACGTCGTTATGCTTAAGCTTGGTTTATGCTTGACGCATTCACTTTCCGCTTGGTGATGCGGCTCGCGGCTGGGACGCGCTTCACAACTTGCAGCGTTTATGGTTCGTGCGGCTTGTCTCTGCGGTGAGCCAATATTCTCCCAAACTGTAGGGGGCAGCATGGAGCTCTACGGCAAGCATCCAACACTACACCATAGTAGAAGTAAAATTTACTGTTTACAACATGGCATTCCAGCATTTTTAACAGCGTCCTCGTCTTTTCCGACAGTGCGAGCTATTTCTCTCCAAGAATTATTAACAACATGTTGATCACGGTTATCTCTGAGAGCTGAATCATACAAATGTCTGTATTTACGAACCTCTGCCATACTAGTTCTTGCCAGTCCGCCATGTTTTTCCGCGTCCGTCCATCCGCGTGGTTAGAAATTTTCCGAGGTGCGCGTTGCGGAAATTCTGGGCCGCAGTGGAGGGGCGTGGTTGTTAAAATGATGCAACTTTTCTGCGCGGAGCCGTGCGGAACTCGCGGACGCATCAAGCATAAACCAACCTTTACACTCACACCTTTACATTAGCATGTCCCAAGCTTCTGATCATGCTAGCTCAAGCTACTGCTAATGCTAGCCCAAACCTCTGCTAATGCTAACCCAAGTTTCTGCTAATGCTAGTTTGAGCTACTGCTAATGCTAGCCCAAACCTCTGCTAATGCTAGCCCAAGCTACTGCTAACACTAGCCTGAACTGCTCCTAATTGTGGCAAGGTGGAGGAACGAGGGCCCGGGAGGGATTCGATCCCCAGACATGAGAGTCACGCACTAACCAGTCAGCCAAATGGACATCCTCTTGGCCAAGTAGCCAGGGCGCATGATCAATCGGGACACAGTGACAGGACGCTTACACTGTTGCATAATGCTAGACTGAGCTGCTAACATCCTTGTTGAGCGAGAGGAAAACAAAAAAGTACAACGTTGGAGCATGCACACACGTAACAATCCAGAATTTGAATGGATGCCAGATGGATTTGACCTCGTGTCCAGGTAATTTTATAAAATTGTTTTACCTGATTAGCATATTACTACGCCTAATCAGCTTATTACTACACCTGATCAGCGTATTACTACACCTGATCAGCGTATTACTACACCTGATCAGCGTATTACTACACCTGATCAGATTATTACTACACCTGATCAGCTTATTACTACACCTGATCAGCTAATTACTGCAACTGATCAGCTTATTACTACAACTGATCAGCTTATTACTACAATCAGCTTATTACTAACCTGATTAGCTTTTTACTACACCTGATGAGCTTATTACTATACCTGATTAGCTTATTACTATACCTGATCAGCTTATTACTACAACTGATCAGCTTATTACTACAATCAGCTTATTACTAACCTGATGAGCTTATTACTACACCTGATTAGCTTTTTACTACACTTGATTAGCTTATTACTACACCTGATCAGCTTATTACTACACCTGATCAGCTGATTACTACACCTGATCAGCTTATTACTACACCTGATTAGTTTATTACTACACCTGATCAGCTTTTTACTAACCTGTTGAGCTTATTACTACACCTGATTAGCTTATTACTACACTTGATTAGCTTATTACTAAACCTGATCAGCTTATTACTACACCTGATCAGCTGATTACTACACCTGATCAGCTTATTACTACAATCAGCTTATTACTAACCTGATGAGCTTATTACTACACCTGATTAGCTTATTACTACACTTGATTAGCTTATTACTACACTTGATTAGCTTATTACTACACCTGATCAGCTTATTACTACACCTGATCAGCTGATTACTACACCTGATCAGCTGATTACTACACCTGATCAGCTGATTACTACACCTCATCAGCTTATTACTACAATCAGCTTATTACTAACCTGATGAGCTTATTACTACACCTGATTAGCTTATTAATACACTTGATTAGCTTATTACTACACCTGATTAGCTTATTACTACACCTGATCAGCTGATTACTACACCTGATCAGCTGATTACTACACCTGATCAGCTGATTACTACACCTGATAAGCTTATTACTACACCTGATCAGCTTTTTACTACACCTGATCAGCTTTTTACTAACCTGATGAGCTTTTTACTAACCTGATGAGCTTATTACTACACCTGATTAGCTTATTACTACACCTGATCAGCTTATTACTACACCTGATCAACTGATTAATACACCTGATCAGCTGATTACTACACCTGATTAGCTTATTACTACACCTGATTAGCTGATTACTACACCTGATCAGCTGATTACTACACCTGATTAGCTTATTACTACACCTGATCAGCTTATTACTACACCTGATCAGCTTATTACTACACCTGATCAGCTGATTACTACACCTGATCAGCTGATTACTACACCTGATCAGCAGCTTCCCTCCTGTAGAGTCAGGGAGGACAGAGAAGATGCTTTGGTTTGGTTACTGGATCCTCGGTGTGATGTGTGCTGCCTGCAGGGATGAATATCTGCCTTTTTTCATCACTTTCATGATAATTAAATCCTGGCGTTAAAGAAGCGGGTGGGTTTGTGTTTTCATATTAATTTTACAGCAGTTACTGCCAGATAGCTGTTGCTTCCAGTGGGTTTCATATTTCCTGCTGTCTTCATGCATCCTCTAACCGTAGTTAATGCTGGCTGCAGCAAACGTGACAAATTAATATGTGCTGCTAGTTAGCATGCTGACGGCTTAATGGAGCTGCAGCTGTTCCGATTGGGTCGTGCAGAAAGGAATAAAAATGGTGATAAACCAGCAGATCTGTAAGGAGAAGCAGCAGGATGCTCAGTCAGACCGAACCTCGGAGTCGTTTCATATGAAAATACACTAAAATGACTAAACAGTGTTAGCACTGGCTCACGGCTGCAGAACATCACCGTACTTAAAGTTCCACCTTTTAAAATGATTATCCTACAGTTTAAAACAATAATCTAACGTGTGTCAGAAGGAGCTTACAGTCCCGCTCCTCTGATCCTCCTCTGACCTGACAAACTCAAACTACACGTCCTTTGTGTGCAGATTTATCAGGACATGTTTTCCATCACAAGGACAAGTGATTACAGGAGCCCAGAAGGTCAAAACAGGGAAAAACACATCACTCCTACATGTATTCACTTTATTACCTACAAAGAGGTCAGAGGAACGTTGTTAGATGAGTTTTCTGAGTCACGGATTTGAGTTTCATTCCGACGGATCTTGACAAATGAAAACCAGAACAAACTTCTCAGAGGGGTTCTGACTGTTCTTCTCCACACAAATGCTCATGAGAAGCTTTTGTTTCCATTAGCGACGCTCCGATCCCAGATTCGGATCACACGGATCGGCTGTAAATTTGGGAACTGCTAGTTAACGCCGTCTTAATTTAGACAAAATAAAAAAACGTTGAACTTATCTAAAGAACCAACAGGAGGAGGAGCTAACCCTAACCCACATCACCGGAAACAGCATAGACCGCCTCCATCTTTGTGTGGAACCAGACATGTTAGAGGGTGGAGACGGCCTGTCGGGAAGAGTTTCACAGAGACTCACTCCTGTCAGTCTCACGAGCCGTGGTTACTCACGTGGAATTCTGTTTCCTGTCTGGCACTCTGAGCTGGAATTCTGTGACTGGAGATTGGAGGTGACTGAAGCCAGCAGAAAGACACTTCATACGCGACGCCTATTTCTGGTCTGGAGATGGAGAGGAGGGTCGCTGCCATGTCCTTTTATCGCGGATTATTCTGTGAAACCTGCTGGGGCAGCAGCAGCTCAGCAGGTAGAGCGGGCTGTCCAGTAATCGGAAGGTTCTACACATTCTCACACCCAAGACGTCAATATATGATGAATCGGGACGGCCCAGCGCGTCTGGATAAGACGATCAGCGACACGGTGGGTCAAGTGGCTCCGCTGGCATCACTGTTTGACGCGCGGGGTCACACGGACATCATTCAACTATTTAACCTTCCCATCACCCCAATCCTAACCTTAAGGTCCATAAACTGTGACCTTAAGGTTAGGATTGGGGTGAGGGGAAGGTTAAGTAGTTCACAAGAAGTTTTAATGTCCGTCTCACCACCGGCGTCGGATACCGAGGCTCTGGGACGCTACGTCAGCAATTTGTCCCTGATCGTCTTATCCTGACGCGCTGGGGCGTCCCGATTCGTCATATATTGACGCTTTGGGTGTGAGAATGTGTTGGAAGTAGGGTTGTCACGGTGTGAAAATCTAACCTCACGGTTATTGTGACCAAGATTATCATGGTTTTCGGTATTATCGCGGTATTTTTTTAAACGTGTTACATATTCAGGCAACTACATAAACCCTGTATATCAGGAAAATATTGTCCTCAGTTTGTGTCTAAATTTTGCCTAAAATGAGTTATTTTGTAATTATGTTGTTTATTTGCTTACATTTTTTCCCTTTAGTCTTTAAAATACCAATATTTGCCCATAACTTCTTATTTTATGTCTGTTTGATGTCATCATTTTAAAAATATTAGACCAGATGATACTCAGTACTCAAGTAGCCTTCTAATCAGATACTTTTTTACCCTTACTTGAGTAATAAACCCTATATCAGGAAAATATCGTCCTCGGTTTGTGTCCTTCCAGTGAGCTTTGCAGATGTGGGAAAATGTCATCAGGCAGTAATCATTGTTAAATTCATAATTATTCTCGGAGAGAGACCAACTCTTATCGGCCCCTGGGAGCCCCGTCATGCATAGCGTCATTTCAACATGGGGGTGTCCGCGACACGGTTTATATGCAGGTAGCGGCGCTGCGGCTGCTTTATATAGCGACTCGTTGGATTCTCCCTCAACCCAAATCCTCGGATCACGCATTTTAGCTAAAGCGCTAACGTTAGCTTGCCTTGCGTTGACTGTAGAGTTGTGGGTGATGGTCACGCAGATGTGTCATGAGATTTGAAGCGTTGCTGCCTTTCACAGAGACTTTTTCTGCACGTGCTGCAAACAGGATAGCCGTCTTCTATCAGCTGTCCCTCGGCATTCTTCACATATCCAAAAGATGCCCGTACTTCCCACTTTGTCTTCTTTGAGGGATAATAAAAGTCCTCCTGAGAGCTGCCGTCTCCTCCTTTGGCCATTATTTCAGCTTTAGCTTCAAGAAAGTTTTGGTTGTAAACAACAAAGTGCGTATGTGCCGCCGGCAACTTCAGCAGATGATACGGTGGCTGGTAAGGGTCACCGCGCCGACACCGCAGCCACGGTAATCCAGCGAGATAATATATGTTTTAAAAAACAAGACGTTATTATTATTGTCAACTTTTTTACCGGGGTTTACCGCTACACCGGTTACCGTGACAACCCTAGTTGGAAGGTTGCAGGTTCAATCCCAGCTCCTGACAATATTCTGCTGTTGTGTCCCTGGGCAAGACACTTAACCCACCTCACCTGCTGGTGGTGGTCGGAGGGACCGGTGGCGCCTGTGCTCGGCAGCCTCACCTCTGTCAGTGCGCCCCAGGGCAGCTGTGGCTCCATTGTAGCTCATCACCACCTCTGTGTGTGTGTGTGTGTGTGTGTGTGTGTGTGTGTGTGTGTGTGTGTGTGTGTGTGTGTGTGTGTGTGTGTGTGTGTGTGTGTGTGTGTGTGTGTGTGTGTGTGTGTGTGTGTGTGTGTGTGTGTGTGTGATACACTGTGGAGTCCTCTGACTCTAAAAGGTGTGTCATTCAGGATTATCATTCACAGAAGCAAAAACAGCTTCTTGTTTTCCTTACAGCAGAAAGGCCAACTGGTCGCCACGGCAACACTTTAAAGGGGGACAGCAGAGGTCACGGTGACAAGGCGACACTGTGTATATTTAAACACAGTGTAATTAGCTCAACGTGGCCGCGGCTGTCCCAACGGATCAGCACAGCCGCGACCCGGACCAGACGCCCGGGGCCAGCAGCACCTGCCGCTACGCTCTCACAGGTGAGGCTGCCCTGACTGTAATCGTGTCTGACAAACACGCAGGAAACCAGGCGACAAACGGTGACATCACAGCGACGAACAAACCCGCTCAGGCTGCGAGAGAGCAGTGACAGGTCAAAGGTCAAACAAGCTGCTGAGTGGAGACAAATGGCCGTCAGAGGGGAAGCAATTTCACAATCAGCTGGAAGGATGACGATCTGCGCGTTTAAAACGAAGAAATTCATGTTTTAAACCAGTTGTAACGGAACCCAGAGAACCCGGAGAACTCAGAGAACCCAGAGAACCCGGAGAACTCAGAGAACCCAGAGAACCCGGAGAACCCGCAGAACTCAGAGAACACGGAGAACTCAGAAAACCCAGAGAACCCGGAGAACCCAGATAACCCGGAGAACTCAGAGAACCCGGAGAACCCGGAGAACTCAGAGAACCCAGAGAACCTGGAGAACCCGGAGAACTCAGAGAACACGGAGAACTCAGAAAACCCAGAGAACCCGGAGAACCCAGATAACCCGGAGAACTCAGAGAACCCGGAGAACCCGGAGAACTCAGAGAACCCAGAGAACCTGGAGAACCCGGAGAACCCAGAGAACCCGGAGAACTCGGAGGGCGCTGCTGCTGAAAACAACCTGAATCAATCAGAAGTGAAACTGACATCTGATCAGGTCTTAGGTGGATGTAAAAGAGCTGCAGCACACACACACACACACACATACACACACACACGCACACACACACACACGCACACAGGCGCACACACACACACACACACACACACACGTTCCCAATCCCAGCTCACAGATGAAAACAAAGAGAGGCCAGGTAGATTTGATTCTTCTGCCTCCGTGGGGAGAATAAAAACCAGGAAGTGAGCAGCTGCTGTCGGTCGGTCGGACAGACGGAGACGGATTTAACAGTTTCCACCAAATACGAGCAAAGAGCCGGCGACGCTTAATCTGCAGCTGTGGAATGAAAGAATTAAGCTGTTTCACGCAAGATGCTGATCCCGTTTCCGCGGAGACACGGATGGGTCCGGGGCTTCAGGACATGAATAAAAAGTCAAAGGGAAAGCTTTCAGCTCACATGTTTACAAACAGCACATCACTGGCTACAGCTGATCCAATAATCAGACCAGACATTAGCAAACGATTCAGAGCTCATCACAGTGAGACACAGAAACATGGAGGATGGTTGCGGCCGTGTCGGGAAAACGAGTCAAAGCTTTCCAGAGCGGCAGCACAAACACCTTCACTCGTGTTTTAACTGATCCGGGACGCGTGCCGACCGACCGTTGTGTTCCAAACTTTATTCCCTCCGTCAACGCGGAGCCAGCTGAACGACCCGTAGCCCTCGGAGAAAGAGGAAGCTGGTTTTCCGGGATGTTTAATGGACGTCAGCCAGAAGCTGACCTCATCCTTGGAACTTCATTAGGTGGATTGAGTTGTTTATATCGTGTAGTGTTTCTCTGTCCCGTTTTCTCCTGAAGGGCCACAGTTCAAATAAATAAAGAATAAAAATCACCTAAATGTGTCGCTAATAAACAAAAACTACCTTCCTTGTCCACATCTTCCTTCAACAATTATTCACAGATTGTTTTATCACCACTTTTCCTAACTGTCTTTTCCTTCTTTTCCCTCTAATTCCCAATCACACTCCATGCTAAATTAAAAGCTGCTTCACACGTGAAAAACTGTTCCAGTTTGGAGCCTCTGAGGATCCCACAACGAGGAAAAGTTGTGGCTGATTTTCCATCCTGAAGAAGAGAAACGTTCCCATTTCCCGTCCTTTAATCCCACATTTGTGTTAGTGAAGGCTTGCTTCTCCCTGTTGGAGCTGGAGCTCCTTCCCGGTCCCTTTCACGTATTCCCATCGCGGTTTCCGTGTGTTTTTGGGTGGATGGCGGCAGGATCAGGATCAGGAGCAGCCGGTGGACTCAGCGGGAGTTTGGCAGCTTGTTAAATGTTTTCTAAAACACCCTCAGCGATTCACCGAGCCTGCAATTAATCTGGGAGGAACCGTGTGTGTGTGTGTGTGTGTGTGTGTACTCGTGAACATATAAGTGATATAATTAGCGTAGACCACAGAGACTAAACCAGCCTGAGTTTTACTAACGTGCACGTGTGCTAGGTGTGTCTGCAGACTCCTCCTGGTTCCTGAAGCATCTAAAGCCGAATGAGGAGCAGAAACTTCTGACCTCAGGCTCCTTCATCATATCTCCCAGCTCCAGCTGGCTGATGCTCTGCTGGCCCATCCCTTTAGTTATGCTACAGAAGGTACCCAACCTAAATTCATCTGCAGAGAACGAATGCACACGTTATTTACTTAGATTTATCCTTTTATTCAAACGTGTTATAAAACGCAAACAATCAGTTTAAAACAATAATTATATATTTTTTATTCTATATTACTTTTTATGATTTTATCTGTTTGGTTACTTTTCAAGTCAAGATGAATCAATCCCAGTAAAATGGATTTCTATACTATCAATAAATTCCCTTCAGACCAAAGCAATTATGTCAGCAAGGACAGTATTAGCCCCGCCCACTGACCAATGGGTGTGGCTAAACGGAAAAATAAAAATTAATAATGAACTGTGTTTCTGGTTTCTACTTTAAAGAGACTATATCAGCAGATTTTACCTTTAGTCTATAACATCCATCAAAATGTTTTTAAAAATAAATAAAATTATATCCAGTTGTTGAAAAATAACTAGCATTAGCAGTAGCTTGGGCTAGCATTAGCAGAAGCTTAGGATAGCATTAGCAGTATCTAAGTTACCATTAGCAGAAGTTTGGGCTAGCATTAGCAGAAGTTTGGACTAGCGTTAGCAGAAGCTTAGGACAGCAGTAGCTAATTTGGCATTAGCAGAAGCTTGGGCTAGCATTAGCAGAAGCTTGGGATAGCATTAGCAGAAGCTTAGGATAGCATTAGCAGTATCTAAGTTACCATTAGCAGAAGTTTGGGCTAGCATTAGCAGAAGTTTGGACTAGCATTAGCAGAAGCTTAGGACAGCAGTAGCTAATTTGGCATTAGCAGAAGCTTGGGATAGCATTAGCAGTATCTAAGTTACCATTAGCAGGTTTGGGCTAGCATTAGCAGAAGTTTGGACTAGCATTAGCAGAAGCTTAGGACAGCAGTAGCTAATTTGGCATTAGCAGAAGCTTGGACTAGCATTAGCTGTTTACCATATAACCATAAAAACCAGGTCTAAAGTACATAAGGTGCGGGTCTAGCCTCTTTGGGCGACGCCATGTTTCCTTCTGGCCAGCGCCAGTCGATGACGTCACACCAGATGATTGATTGACCATACAACTTCTGGAAGTAACTTTACTTCGTTCAAAAACATGTAGGCAGTAAAAACATGAATTTAATAACGAAATTGCTAAACTTTTTTCAAAACATACATAAAAGAACAGATTTGAAAAAGAGATGCAATAAATTTTGGCCGTGCGGTATTGCCGTAATATGACGTCATCGGCAGGCGCAAGCCCCCAAGCCGATCTGGAAAACACAGCACCTGAAAACTACAACTGGCATTGCATTCTCTTATGGAATTACCTGAAGAACCATCAAAGTCTGGGGAGTTACACCAAGGTTGCATCCTTTCTGCTCCACAGGTGACATTTACTGTAATGTTTTTAGCTAGCGACAGTCAGGAAGATGTGGTGTAAAACAACCCTGAAACCTCTACAAGCACTGCCCTCTAGTGGCTGGAAACTACACACTACAGCTTTAATGATTATTTTGTTACAATGAATCGGATATTATAATTAGTGAGATGGATAATAATGTATTTATGTACCTAGGAAGTTTTTTATATTTATTATTGTTTATTTTGATTCGTAGTCTTTGTTTATTTAAACTGTGGCCCTTCAGGTCGTGAGAAACAGGAACGAAAATGACTAAACAATAACGTCTCCGTTAGCCAGGACATTATGGCCACTGACGTGTTGGTGGTTTGTTAACCCCACCCCCACCCCCACCCCCCACCCCCAGCCTCGTGGTGGCAGTGGCTTCTTACAGACAGATGAAGCTAATGCTAACGCTAACTGTTTCTCCCTCATCCAAGGCAGAAAAGCTTTAAGAGCGATTTAAATTATAGCACCCCGTTTTGCGCTAACCTCTAGATTTCTATCTGATCCAGCCTTTGCTGGAGGTCCAGGACCGACAGGTCGGCTCCATGACGGATCCACCTCAGAAGGATCCAGGAGGAGGCCCCGCTTTTAGCTTCGTAACTCTTTACGGCTACGAACCGCTGCTTGTTGATGCTTCTACATTTGCTGATCCGCCTCTGAACCTCATCCATCAGGTTGGAGCTGACAGTGGCGCAGTGAAGATGACAGATAGCAGTGATGCTGTCTGGCCTTTCATTAGGCTGCTAACAGGAAGTAGCTAATGAGCCAGGCAGCGCTCATTATGATGAGAAACAACACACACATTTGTTATCCTAATCATGTCATCATGGCCGCTGCCCCGTGGAGGCAGAACACACACGTCTTCGTACATTCAATTCAAATTCAATTCAAAAATACTTTATTAACCCCAGAGGGAAATTGATTGCTGTAGTAGCTCAGAATAATAATAATAATCAAGTCATCAATGAGTTGTTGTGTATTACAACGGCTGTTGGCAGGAAGGATCTCCAGTAGCGGTCAGTGTTGCAGCCAAACTGAAGAAGCCTCTGACTGAAGACACTCTTCCGTTGTCGGACAGTCTTGTGAAGAGAATGCTCAGGGTTGTCCATCATTTTCTTGATTCTCTGGAGAATCCTTCTTTGCATTATCTCCTCCAGTGGTTCCACAGTCGTCCCCAGAACAGAACCAGCCTTTTTTATTAGGCTGTTGAGCCTTTTCAGGTCCCTGCTTCTGATGCTGCTACCCCAACAGACGATGGATGAAGAGATTCCACTCTCAACAACAGACTTGTAGAAGATCTGCAGCATCTTGCTACAGACATTGAAGGACCTAAGCGTCCTCAAGAAGTGCAGTCTGCTGTGTCCCTTCTTGTAAATGGCTTCACTGTTCTTTCTCCAGTCCAGTCTGTTGTCCAGGTGAACTCCAAGGACGCCCCCAAGGGGTGGCCAGGGGTGGCCATGGCCACCCCTATAAAATTGCCCCCCCCCCCCCCCCCCCCCCCCAGGAAAAGCCAGTGTTAACTAATCATATTAATGTTCAGTCAAACCATATATTGATCTTGTTTATTCAAGACATAATTGTAAAACAAAATAAAATATTACAATTAATGAGTAAAGAAATAATCAGAATAAAAAAAAAAAACATTTTTTCTGCTTTTAAAAAGTTTTATCTCCATAGTTTTTTTAAACACAGCAACAGGTGAATTAACCTAAAAAAAACATTTTTAAATTAAATCAGGGATAACATTTTAAATAAGTGAAATGTATATTTCTGAAATGTTTGTGTTTGTAAATTTTAAGTTAAATGTTTTGGATACCTAATGTTATTTTAATCAAAATGAATAAAGGTGCAATGCAGCACATTACCACAGGCTAAATTCTCGCAGAGTTACCAGAAGGACCAATTTGGTGTGCCACCCCAAAAATTTCTCTGGCCCCATCTGGCCACCCCATCAAAATGTTCTGGAGGCGCCCCTGCTGGAGAGGAAGCGACTGAAGCGTGTGAGAAAAACAGGTTCAGTCTGCAGATGGAGCCGATTCAAATATTAAGTGAGAAAACTCAGCCGGATCACTTTCATCAGATTATTCTGCTTAAGAAGGTTTAAATCTTTTCTGTCCGAAGATCAAACATCCCTCTGTCTCTGAAAACCGAAACTCCCAGCAGGTGGAAAGTTTGGCTGTGGGTGGGAGGATTTGACTTTCCTATAAACAGGAGAGGTGAGTGGAAGAACATGGGCTGATGGGTGAAATCATCACACCTGCAGCAGCTTTATTATTTCATTCATTGTTTATTTTATTTATTTTAAATAAAGTCAGAAATGTGAATTTTACAGACGCGCAGAGCTGCCACGCATGCTAAATAAAACTAGAACCAGATCAGGTTACAGCTTCATCACTTTTCTGATTCATCTACATCCAGTTTTTGTTGGTTTGTTTTAAATTTGCAGCTCGTCGGTCCTGAAGGATAGAATCTCTATATCTCTGAACAGAGGCTGTTCAGGCATGACGCTGAAACATGATGATTGCGTTGACTTTAGGGATTTGTCTTGGTTTGTTGTTCCTGCTTCCTCTCCAGCTGTTTTTATTTCTGTTTTAGATTCTTCACACAGATCCAAGAGCGTCCTCCCAGGACAGCTCCGTCTTCCAGGAAAAGTTTTCCTCACCAGACGAACCCAAAAACCTTTCATGTCCTTTGTTCTGCAGAAAACAGCAGATTTAGTTTCGTTTGAAGTTCCTGAGAGACTTTTTGTCGTAGCGCTCTTCTGAAACATCGTCATCAATTCCGGAGGACGTTTTGGGGAATTAGCCTCGAATGTTCCGAGCTCTTGATGATCCCAGATGTCGACAGACTGAAAGCACCAACTCCTGTTTGCTGGAATCATCAGGAGATGCTCGCAGGCCGATGTGAGGGCAGAGCGCAGACGGGATATGGATGTGATGTGGAAGCACAAAGACTGATGAGGGACGGCAGAGACAAAGACATGAAAGGACGGAGACGAGCGGAGAGGCCCAGCTGGAGGGAGACTGAGCACCTGAAGGTTAATTTGCAGATTTGCTCCTGAGAGTTGAACAAACAACAGCTGCTTCTGTTTGATTTCAACTCTCTCTGCTCAGGAAGAATAAATACCGCCGTCTGTTTCATCCTCGGATTGGAAATGTGAAATGTGGGGGCCGACCCGGGATTCTGAGTCCTGCATGGAGGGATGTGCTATTCCATATGACTATTTCCTATTGACACTATGCATGACTACTCCTGTTTTCTCTATTATTAATAAATTATTAATCATTTAGATTTTTGTTTCTATTTTTAGAGTCATGAACGTTAAAGTTGTATTTGTATAAAAATGCGTGTTTGTGTGATAAATCCCTCTAATATTATTATTTATTAGCAAGTTTTCTGTCAAACAAACTTTTTGTCCTGAATGTGGAATTCCCGTCTCACTTTCGGCGCTTCCGACGGAGCGATCAGCCGATTCTGATCCGAGCAGAACTCGGACAACTGCTCCTGTTGGCTGTTTCATGTTCTGATGGTCCCGTTTTCAGTGGTGCTGACGTGAGTTTGGATCAGAACCCTTTAGAAGAAGATGTGTGAGGTTTGAGCCCGCCCAGAACTCACCGAGAACGCTGAGTTCTGCCTGGGCCGTGATGTTCTGGTTCTTGTTGGTGGCCGTGCAGCTGTAGGTACCGGAGTCATCGTCCGTCACGGTTCTGATGATCAGGTTGCTGCCCGCCAGCAGAGAGAACTTCTTGTTCCTGAAAACAGAAGGTCACAACGTCGGATCAGAACCCGATTAAACTGACTCACTTCCTGGTTCTCAGTCCAGATTCACTGGTTCTGGTTCTGTTCTAAAGAGAACCAGAGACAAGTGAAGCTCAGCCGAGTCAAAGAGGACCGGGTCAGGCCCCGACCCACCGACCAGACCGACTCAGTCAGGACCATGGACGTAGTTTTGACTTTAGAGGTGTGTGTGTGTGTGTGTGTGGTGTGTGTGCGTGCGTGCGTGTGTGTGTGCGTGTGTATGTGTAGGTGTGTGTGTGTGTGTATGTGTGTATGTGAGTGTGTGCGTGCATGCGTGCGTGTGTGTGTGTGTGTGTGTGTGTGTGTGTGTGTGTGTGTGTGTGTGTGTGTGTGTGTGTGTAGGTGTGTGTATGTGTGTATGTGAGTGTGTGCGTGCATGCGTGCGTGTATGTGTGTGTGTATGTGTGTGTGTGTGTGTGTGTGTGTGTGTGTGTATGTGAGTGCATGCGTGTGTGTGTGTGCGTGCGTGTGTGTGTGTGTGTATGTGTGTGTGTATGTGTGTGTGTGTGTGTGTGTATGTGTGTATGTGAGTGCGTGCGTGTGTGTGTGTGTGTGTGTGTATGTGTGTGTGTATGTGTGTGTGTGTGTGTGTGTGTGTATGTGTGTATGTGAGTGCGTGCGTGTGTGTGTGTGTGTTTGCGTGCGTGTGTGTATGTGTGTATGTGAGTGCGTGCGTGCGTGTGTGTGTGTGTATGTGAGTGCGTGCGTGCGTGTGTGTGTGTGTTTGCGTGCGTGTGTGTTGGGGGGGGCAACAAGGACAGGCGGTTGTTTTCCGCTTGGCCCTCGTGCTCCACCAGCGTCTAAAATGGCGTAACGTTGTCTTTGGACGGTGAAAAGTCCAGGGGACAAAAAGGGACTTTGGAAAAGTGGGGGGAACACGTCCCCCTGTCCCCCCCAAAAAATGCGGCCATGGTCCGAGCCCAGACTTTTAATTAAAAAGCTGCAAATTTAAAACAAACAAACAAAAACTGTAAACGGAATTTTTATCATAATCAGATTTTTATTAATTTCTAATAAGAAAATATCAGGATTATAAAATATTGTTTTTGCAAAACTATTGAAAAGATTTTATTAAAAAACACGACAAAAAGTTTTTCATTTTAACAAATCTATGAAAAATGACTTTCAGTAAAAAACTTGAATAATATCAGAATAAAAAACTAAAAGAATAAACATATTTTAATTGTTTACGATGAATAAAGTCTTTTCTTTTGTTGGTCCCGGTAAAAGTAATAATATTTAATATTCCACATTTCACGGATCAGACGGGATCAACCGGAACATAAAGAACAAACCAGCTCTGGATGACTTCGTCTCCTCTCCTCCAGTGGATGCTGGGAGTCGGATATCCGGAGGCGGAACATTCCAGAACGGCATCGGCTCCCAGCAGAGCCGTGACTCTGGAAGGACGCTGGAGGAACTGCAGGTTCCGGCTCAGTCCGGGTTCTAGAGTGCAGACAGCAAACATTTCCAGTGTCAGCGGGAACGTTTAGGAATGCTTTTAGCGACCAAACCAGGATAAAAACGTATAAAGTACTATTCTGCTGAGGAGACAGCTGGACAGGGATCAGGATCATAACGATGTGCGAGTCCTGCTCCACCTCCTTAGGGAATCCATCCCATTAGGGATAACGTCTCAGCAGGATTTACTCTACAAACCTCACATAAACAGATTATGCTAATTAGGTAAAAGCGTCGTTTTGTGGGTTCCGGTGCACAAGGTGCATGTACACGGAGGCAGGGGGAGGGGCTTAAAAGGTGCTTTTCCTATTGGCTGCCTCCAAGTGGAGCCCTCTGGGAAAAAAGCTCAGGATTCCTGCTTCGAGTAGAAAGAAGAAGATCTAATCTGAAGGCTTTCATTAACCTGGTTAGTTTAGTTACCTGGTTACTAACTCACTGACTTTTACTAAAAAGCAGATTAGAGCTGCGTCCATAAAACACGACCCAGATCCTGATAACGGACCGGCTTTAGCTCATCAGAACCAGGATGGACCCGTCAGAACCAGAGTCTGATGCTGATGGTCTCACCCTGAAGCTCTGGTGTTCCATCATTAACGGTTTAGGAGTTATCACCCTAAAATCCTTCAGCCGGAGTTTGGACTCGTTTAAACGAGCCCTTCCGGGTCGGTTCTGATGAGAAACGCTTCAGAACCTTCCTGCTGGGTTCTGCTTCTCCTCATCCCATTCACATCACACCTTAAACACTCCAAAAGGTTGAGGAGAGGTTCTGGTTCCGCACGAGGAACACAAACCCAAGATTGGAACGTCCGCCCGATGTCGTCGGCCAATGCCGACAGGCGGAATATTCCTGGTGAGTGAATGTCATCATAGTCAGATCGACCCTTCAACTCCAACGTAATCCAACCACGACGTCTGAGATCTGGACCGGTTCTGGTGCCAGCCAAGAGTCTGGATCTGGCTCATGGGCACTGTGGCACAGCAGCCTGGAGTCCTCTAGATGAGGAGCAGGAACCTTAAGGCTGAAGGTCCTAAATGAAAACGAGCCACCACTGTTGTTGCCGTGGATACCGGACACACGGGCTGGGGTTAGGGACCTCGTGGTCGCTGCTGCAGGGCCGACTGGAGCTCCGGACTCCAACATTTAAAAGTTTCATGTCACTGACGGAGTCCAGCTAGGTCGGTTCTGCCTCGGGAGAGAAGCCCTGCAGCCTCCACGAGTCTGTATCCTCCAGCAGACAGGAAATTACATCACACACACACACACACACACAGAGATGAAATGATGAATTAGGACCCCATGTGACCTCTGGATTCTGCAGAGGTAACCAGAAGCGCTGAACCTGAGCAGCAAACAGAAGAACAAAGAGAAACTCCACGCAGCACATTTGTTCGGCGCGTAGAGACGGATCACACAGATCATCACACAGCAGCAGCACCGCCACTTTCATTTTCTCTAAGACACGTCGCCGAAGGAGCTCGTCAGCAAGTCAGATGGCACGTGGACGCCGCCTGCATCCCAATGAGGACACAAAATATGCAAAGTAATGCAGCCAGAGACACGACTCCTCTGAAACAGAGATGCAGCGCCGCTGTTCAGAACTAAACGGTCCGTTCGTGTTTCCACAGCTCTGCTCGGGGCCAGGGGCGTGTCCAGATCTTTTAAAATGGGGTGGCCCAGGTGAGGCACAACTTTGTGCATGGGTGGCACCAATGGTTATGCCTTTTTTGTTTTACCCCCAAGCCTTTTGTGGGCAATGAAAAGCCTGTTTAAAGGTAAATTAGTGTGTTAGCACCTGGGGTGGCCAATCAGATTCCAAGGGTGGCATGTGCTACCCCCAGGCCACTCCCTGGACACGCCCCTGCTCGGGGCGGGACTTCCTTTAGTTCAGGTCTCAGACACACTCTTTTCTGCAAATGTAAAAGCAACAAATCAAACAGCCAGGAGCTGCTGCTGCTCCCAGATCCATCTCCAGCCAGCTTCTTCAGGGACAGTCCTTCATTTACGACGAGTCTCAACAGAAGTATGCAACGCGACGTTCAGGAAGATGTTTACAAAACCGTTCTAAACTGTAAAGTTTGACTTTTATCGGGGAAAAAAGAGCTTTTCAGCGACTGGAGAATGTGGGCAAATGGACGTTTTTCTGGGTTTTAGAGGTTATACAAACTCCTGGAGGCGAAATATTCAGCATCTGTCAGAAATTCTTAGTTTTAAACATTAATTTTAAACAGAGAGATGACAGATCAGCTGTTTTAATAAAGGATTAAATGCTTTCACTGGTCAAACAAGCAGTTTATCTGCTTTTAGAGAATAATCCGCTCGTCTCTCATGAGATCAATCAAAAAATGTTTTTGCTAATTGGACGTTGTGTGAATTTTTTCTTCCCTCAAACCAAAACAGCTGCACATAAAACGGGTTCCAGCGTCGGGCCGAGTGGTCACGTGTGTTTTCACCGGTGGGTCTGCACCAGGACACGGCCACGACTCTATTAGCATTCATTCATTTGGGGTTAAAGGTGTGGAACACTCGTTTGAGCAACACATCCGCAGAGGTCTCTAGTAGGAATGAATGCCTTGTGACTCGTTCTCTGGAGGAAGAAATATACCGGTGCACCATTTCCAGGAACTGGAAGTTACCCACATCACAGCTGAGCTTCACAAGACAGGATCTGGAGCCTTACTTCCTGATATGAGGTCATCTGTCCTCTGATTGGCTAACAGCAACGCGACTCTACCACTGACTCTGGTTGCTCTGCAACGTTGATGTTTTATGTCTGTGGCAAGGTGGATAAACGAGGGCCCGGGCGGGATTCGATCCCCAGACTCCCGGGTGAGAGTCATACGCTCTAACCAGTCAGCCAAAGGCACATCCCCTTGGCCAAGTAGCCAGGGCGCATGATCAGTCGGGACATTGTGACAGGACACTACCATTGTCACATGTCCACAAATAACACAAGCCTGGAGGAGTTCTGCTGTGTGGTGGATTTCCAGCTGATGTATTTTTACTCTGTTATAATTAATAAGCAGCAATGATCAGCAGGAAAACGAGGAACCGGGGATCTGGATTATTAAGAAGGAAGGTAGAAACAGGTTTCAGCTAGAAGCATCACAATAAAACGATCCACCAGATTATTTCTTCTCTCGTCTCGTCTTCTTCCGCCTATCCGAGTTGCGGGGGGCAGCATCCCAACTACAGAGTTCCAGACCGTCCTCTCCCCGGCCACCTCCACCAGCCCCTCCGGCAGGACCCCCAGGCATTCCTGGGCCAGATCGAAGATGTAACCTCTCCAACGTGTCCTGGGTGGACCGGGGGAACTCCTGCTGGCAGGGCATGCCTGAAACACCTCCCTGGGGAGGCGTCCAGGAGGCATCCTAACAAGATGCCCAAACCACCTCAACTGACTCCTCTGGATATGGAGGAGCAGCGGCTCTACTCCGAGGCTCTCCCGAATGTCCGAGCTCCTCGCCCTGTCCATAAGGCTGAGTCCGGCCACCCTGCAGAGAAAACTCATGCCTGCCGCTTGTATCCGCCATCTTGTTCTTCTGGTCATCACCCAGAGCTCGTGACCGTAGGTGAGGGCTGGGCGGTAAATCGAGATCTTTGCTTTCCGGCTCTCTGGTGGTGATGAGCTACGATGTAGCCACAGCTGCCCTGGGGCGCTCTGACAGAGGCGAGTCTGCCGGTCCCTCAGACCACCACCGGCAGGCAAGGCGGGTTAAGTATTTTGCTCAAGGACACAACAGCAGCATTCTCTGGTGGGAGCCGGGATTGAACCAACAACTTTCTGATTACTGTACAACCCGTTCCACCTCCTGAGCTCCTGCTGCCCGTGATGTTAAAGCCTCCAGAACCAAAGAAATCTGAGTTTACCACGTTTACACGACTAACGCTTGTGCATCGGTCGGGTGACACTTCCAAAGGCGTCAGAAAGCATGACAATGGGGGCGGAGCAACATCTGGACATCATCTGCTGCTGAATCACGTATTAGTCCGCCCCAAACTCAACAACAAATGATTGTCTTCAGATGATGTCGTGGTGTGGAAGCTACGGAAGCCAAGAGGGAACACACTTGGAAACACATGGTCATGACATCATCGTGAGAAAGCGAGACAAAACGCTTGTTTATTGTCCGACTGAGGTCATCAGCTACATCTGGATAAAATCTTCTTATAATGATGAATATCAGGTCCGGCTGTTGGCGCCGACCCACCTGACTCTTTTATCACCCAGCAGCGTTTGGAGTCTGCCAGTTCCACCGGCAGCGCCAGCGAAGGTGCTCATAAAGTTGTGGTTGCTTAGTGCCGCCTCTGAAAACATCAGCACCATGCACTTCTGTCTCCGTCCGACCGCCGCTGTTTAAAGTTTCTGTGGAAGACAGAGCCGAGCTTCGGACTTCCTTCTTTAATCCGGGGAGTGAAATCTCCCGGAAGCGAGTAGATTGGCAGTTAAAGGTCAGCGCGACTGGACTGCATTATCTGAAGATGACACGGGGAAATCAGACATCTGATAATCTCTGACCTCCAAGTGGGGCTGATGGCTCCAGCGGATAAAGCCTTCATGTGGTCAGAACAGTAAAAGCTTAATCGTCTGATGCATTAAAACGCCGCAGCGATCAAACAGAAAAGAGGATTTGAACCAGGAACAGGGCTCAAATCAAAAATCGCTTCAAATTCAACTAAAAACTTCTGCATGTTTGGATCCAAACCTGCGCGGGGTCATTAATCCCAGCCGGAGTCAGAGGCAGGAGGACACAGGGCGACAGCAACAAGACCAGAACATCTCAGAGGTGAACCAGAACCACAGACACTGACCCACGAGCATCGGGGTTCTGGGCGCCGGACTTTTCCGTTTGAACCGGGAAATTCCTTCAGCCGAGGAGACGCGATGTTTTCACCCTCGAGTTAACGGAAGTTGTGTGTGTGTGTGTGTGTGTGTGTGTGTGTGTGTGTGTGTGTGTGTGTGTGTGTGTGTGTGTGTGTGTG
Organism: Nothobranchius furzeri; assembly: GCF_043380555.1. Lineage (NCBI taxonomy): Eukaryota > Metazoa > Chordata > Actinopteri > Cyprinodontiformes > Nothobranchiidae > Nothobranchius > Nothobranchius furzeri. Next base: position 71,313,041 of record NC_091746.1, on the reverse strand, counting down.
TGTGTTTGTCTCTGTGTGTGTGTATGTGTATGTTAGTGGTGTGTTAGTGTGTGTGTGTATGTTAGTGTGTGTGTGTGTGTGTGTGTGTGTGTGTGTGTGTGTGTGTGTGTGTGTGTGTGTGTGTGTGTATGTGTGTGTGTGTGTATGTTAGTGTGTGTGTGTTAGTGTGTGTATGTGTGTGTGTGTGTGTGTGTGCGCGCGTGCGTGCGTGCGTGTGTGTGTGTGTGTGTGTGTGTGTGTGTGTGTGTGTGTTAGGGGACGTTTTATCCTAGAACTATGCTAAACGATGTCTATAAGCTTGAGATCTTTTGATTTTCAGCTTGAGGCTCTTATTGTGAAGGGCTGCAGGAAGTCTCTGCAGCAGAAACCACTAGACTGGCCCTGGATTTGTGTCTCTGCATCTTATAATTTAGGCAGTATGGAGAACCTCTGCTTTGCAGCGACACCAACGCTCCGCCGTGCACGAAGGTGATGAACAGTTTGTAAATAAATCCTCTCCTAGTCTCCGAGTCTAACTTTGTGGGACTGCTCCGTGTGGGCCTAGAGACGGAGAGTCAGGCTTTGAAATGTAAAGAGCACGTGATTATCCTGCTGAAGGTCGGCGCTCCAGCCCCGGGGAGGACCCCCCGCTGTGAGCGAACGCAGAAACACTTCATAATTTCATCTGAAAGCGGTGTTTAAGTGGGGCCAACCTGGGCGGTAATCTGAGCGATAAAGTGGACGGCGTACGTCCGTGAGTAATTGGAAGATGTGGAGTGTAACATCGGTGTCTGACAGACTCCCTGCAGAGCCATCCCCTCTACTACACACACACACAAACACACACACACACCCTATACATGCATTACATCTCATTCCGTCACAGAAAATGACTCCCGGAGCGGGGAGCCGAGAGCCTGAGCCACCAGCTGACTAAACCACGTCTGCGGGCTTCAGAACCAAATAAAAACCACCGGAGCAGAACTTGTAATGAGACATTAGCTCTGCTTCCATCAAATCAAGACTTTAGACTCATCACAGTTTATGCATGAGGCAAAAATTACAAACACACCTTATAATAAAACCCTTAAAGGGGCATTATGGAAGTGTGACGGCCAAAACATGTATAGAAATAATAAATGTCTTCTTCATACATTCTCCTGCAATGCCCTGGTCCTGTAGAATGAGCCCTGGCATTTTTACTGTGATTGCCTGTTTTTCTGTAAAATCACAGAAAAAGAGAGATGCTCGGGTCGAGCAGGCTGCTTCATGCGCGTTCACGCTCAGGCATCGCCCTCTGAACCATTCTTTGAACGTTGTTTCAGCTGTCATCAAGGATATAAATGTTACGGATACAGGAGATGCCACTGGCGCTTTAGCTCGCCTAGTAAGACTTCTGGATTTCGTGCTGAAGTCCCGGGTTTGATTCTGGATGTGAACATAGTTCATTTAGAGTTTCTTTTTTACATTAATGTATATTTTTTTACAGTAAGATGCCCAAATTTTTATTTGAGACTCGCCGAACGGCATTGAATTCACAGATAAAAAAGATGTGGGTTAAACTTTCATTTTGAAACAATTTTTCAAGCAAGGGAAGGGAATGATCTGAGCATGCAGGAGGACTGACCCATCATAAACCTTTGTCGGCTGTGCTGAAGAGAAAGCTACAGAACCACATTATTTAATTAATTAGCTGCACGTTCTCCTGTCCTCTGTCCTCCGGGCCACACACACACACACACACACACACACACACACACACACACACACACACACACACACACACACACACACGCGGAGCTGACTGTCTCAGCTGTTATTTTCGTTAAGGAGTGTGCACATACAGCATGCGCGCCTCGTGCACGAGCCCCCTATTGAAGCTGCCGTTACACTTTTGGCCTGAGGGGGCAATCGCGAGCATAAAAATTCAAAAGTCTGTAAAGTCCCTTTAATAATGACTTCAGTGTGTTTGGTTTCACTTAAGCTCTGGAGTGCAGGTTCACCGAGAAACTGTCCTTTACTGATTATTTCTGATTCTAACGGGTCACTCTGAGTGTTTCATGCAGGCTGAACATGAAGATAGTCTCCTACACCTATCTGCTGCAGTAGCTTCTGATAGAAAACAGACGGTGAAACTCTCGGATTAGAAAATCCTGACAGATCTACGTCACCCTGTCACTAACATTCATGGACTCACCCATCTGGACTCACGACAGGGAGGGCTGTTGTTGGTTTAGCGTCCAGGAAACAGCAGAGAACGTCACAGCTAGTAGAAGCTAACTGTTAGCATTAGCACCTCCACCACACAGCAGAACTCCTCCAGGCTCGTGTTATTTGTGGAGGTAAAACATCAACGTTGCAGAGCAGACAGATTCGGTGGTAGAGTCATGTTGCTGTTAGCCAATCAGAGGAGAGATGTCAGGAAATAAGACTCCAGATCCTGTCGCCTGAAGCTATTTCTCCTCCAACTAACGTCTACTTCCTGAAACAGGAGCGCCAGAGCTTTTTCCCCACTGAGATTGATTCTCAAGGCAGCCATTTATACTAGAGGTCCCTGCAGATGTGTAGAAGAAACAAGTGAACTTGGTCTTTAAGCTGGACGGCGTTTTTACCTCCACATAAACAGCGGTTTATTAATAACCAGCTGACTCGTCTGAAACCTGCTGAAGCTAAACTCTTGTGATGATTTAAAACTATTTAGACCGCAGCGACTGCCACCACACAGTAAAGCAGATGAAAGGTTTCAAGTCTTGCCGACGGCAAAACTCACGGTGAAGAGCTGGAATAAACACTTCCATTACCTGGAAGCACTCGGAGTTCCGCGTCCGTCCCGGTTCTGGTGCTGCCCGGGTTATCGGCCAGACAGCGGTACATGGCCGAGTCTGGCGGCTGAACCCGGCTGACCTGCAGCGAGCCGGATGGCAACACCGCGAGGCGGGAGTCGGGTTCAAAGGTCAGCGGCAAGTCCTCCCGGTTCTTCTGCCAGCGTATGACGGGTACCGGGTCACCAGAGACCTCGCAGCGCAGCAGAGCCGTGTCGCCGAGGTAGGAGGACACGGACTCGGTCGGAACGATCACCCTCAGCGGACCTGGAGGAGAACAGGAAGAGAACCGGAACCAGATGTAAACAAACGCCATGTTGGTTCAGCTTGTGTGTTTAACAGCAATCAGCTGTTAGTCGGGAGTTTTAGCTTCTTATCTAGTTATGTTTGTCTATGTTATGGATGAGATGTGTGCTCGTCGGGCAAGTTGAACCCCCAGACTAGGAAATGTGGTCCTAGTTAAGTATACCATCATCTTCCTCATCATCATCATCATCATCATCATCACCACGATCACCACTACCATCATCTCTGAGTTTGAAAGGTGCTAAACAAGTGCGGGTCACCACCATCATATTGGCCTCCACCATCATCGTTGTCGTCTTCATCATCATCATCGTCGTCTTCATCAGAGCAACAGGCTGACCTCAGTGAGCCCGTTGGTTTTCAGGGCTTTAGCGTGGCAGACAGGCGCGTTCAGTACTTTAAAACCAAAAGCAAGATGAAACCGTACGCGAATCAGGACCGGGAGCCGATGTGCCACAATCTGGGTAACACGACTCAGCCGGTCAGTGTTGTGGACCGCCTGAAGCCCGTTCGTGGTCGAGACCGCAGCAGCAAGTACACAACTAGCATAATCTGATCAGTAAATGATGAAGGCATGAATTACAGAATCTAGAGCTGCAACACAGATGTCAGACGAGGTCGACGTTGCAATTGGAAAGAACACGCCCCCCCGCACCATCATCGTCATCAACATCACCGTCGCCACCGTGGCTGCTTTACAAGAGTCTCCAGATGCAGCATTAATGACCATCTGGGTGTTTCCCGTTGCTCCGGCAGTCCGACGTCCTTTCGTGGGATTCTGGGTTTGAAGGCTGATTTCGATGGGATTCCTGCTCAGCTCTGATCCGCTGGTTCTGATTTGACCGAGTCCAGTTCGCCTCAAAGCCAACAGATTTAACTTAAGTGTTGCACAGCAGCAAACCTCCCAACAGAGAACGATGAAAGTACGACACACACTTACGAGATCAGAGCTGACAACGGCGCCACGATGCCACGTACAGGGGCACTGATTTTGATGTTGGTCAGGTTCTCACGCTGGCTGAGCCTGTGGCTCTTCATCATCATCATCATCATCATCATCTGAAATGTGGCTTTTTACTCATTTAATTTCCATCCAAAACGCACAATCATCTCATTTCTTCCTTTGATCTGGTCTGACTGGTTTTTATGGATCCCTGCTGGGAGGAAATCATTATCTCGACGTTTTATCTTCGACGGTTTTCAGGACTTCAGATTTTCCTTTTGTTAAATGTTCACAAGGATTTTTTCTATTAGAGTCACTTTGAAATGAAAACAGTTCCGTTTGGTTTCCATCAAGAACTAAAAAGTTTCATTCCAGACGGACGAAAGCTCCCGAAACAGTCGGCCGCGGAGTCTGATGGGATCGCTGTCTGATCCGAGGTTTTCCATGACGGGAGGACTCGTGGCATGATAAGAAAATCTAATGGGGAGGGCAGTGTGAGATTAAACCCAAAATGTCTTAAAAAAAGGTTGAGAAAGTTTTAAAAAAAGGCATCTAAGGGGGGTTTAGCGCAGGAATATCCCAAACAATCAAGTCCACACGCAGCAGAAACCAGAAGAGCTCTGACTAAACACCCGAATATGAAGTGGTGAATGCATAAAAGCTTCAAAACACACGAGTTTGTGTGAAGTGCCACGAAAGGCGTGCGTTTGAGATGGCTGAGGATTAGTCTGGGTTTCTCTGAACTGAGGCTGTTCTCTGTGTGATTTTAAACGTGTTTAACTCTGCCTGCTTACGTCGGGCGCCGCTGATTCCACTTATTCTGATAGATTTGATGTTAATTTTGTTTTTGCGCCGACTCCAGATCGGCCGCGACTCCAAACACACGATGATGGCGAAGCTCTTAAAGCCGCGAAGCTCTTTGTCTAATAACTCGCTCCATAAAGCGTATTGATCCGAGGCCGCGCTGCACTTTGTAAATTACATTACAGGTGAGCTACTTCGGCTTTATTAAATAAATATGAGCCGCGAAACAGACGGAGGATGTTAAACGGAACCAACTCTGTTCATCAAATATATCCAGCAAGGACGGGTCAAGGTGCTCTCTGAACATTTACTGTTATAGTTATTCCTACACAAGGTTTTAATCCTTATTTGTTTATTAATGTGTGTAATAAATAACTCCTAATGCCCCACAAAGATAGGAATTATGAGCAGATTTGGTGATTGTTTTGTTTGTTTGTCCATCCTCTTCCGCTTATCCGGAGTCGGGTCACGAGGGCAGCAGCCTAAGGCGAGAGGCCCAGACTTCCCTCTCCCCAGCCACTTGGGCCAGCTCCTCCGGGGGAATCCCAAGGCGTTCCCTGGCCAGGTGAGAGACATCGTCCCTCCAGCGTGTCCTGGGTCTCCCTTTAGGTCTCCTCCCGGTTGGATGTGCCCAGAAAACCTCACCAGGGAGGCGTCCAGGAGACATCCTGACCAGATGCCTGAGCCACCTCAAATGGCTGTGGAGGAGCAGCGGGTCTACTACTAGCCCCTCCCGGATGACCGAGCTTCTCACCCTATCTCTAAGGGAGAGCCCGGCCACCCTCGTGAACATAGGTGAGGGTAGGAAGGTAGATCAGCTCCAGCTTGTTTGTTTGTATTTTAATTATTTATTATTCACTTTAAAAAATAATCTTCATAAAATCACCTGATCTAGCTGATTAGCAAACACCTTTTACAGCCCAACAAAGAAACGTCCAGGGAATTAGAAGCATTATACATGTAAGAAACACCCCCAACCCACGCTCCGCGGGGGGTCTCATCCTTCCGAGCTCGGGTCCTCCACCAGAGGCCTGGGAGCTTGAGGGTTCTGCGGCACCTTAGCCGTTCCTAGATCTTCTCTTTTCTGGACTGAGACGTCTGACCGGGCACCACCGATGTTCTTCCCTGGTGCTTCTCTAGTTTCTCCTGTTTCTGTTTCCTTGTGTTGCATCACTTGTTATCGCCACACCAACCACAGCAGCTGGCCTCTTGTTGTTTGTCCACCACCACAATGTCTGCTTGGTTGTCAGTCTGGATCTGGAGGTCCCACAGGAGCTTCCAGTCCATACTCTACACAGATGTTCCTACACGATGCCAGACACTTGGTTGTGGCGTTCCATGGATGCTTTCTCTGCCAGCATCTCACACCTGCAGTTACGTGGTGGATCGTCTCAGGGCTTTCTAGCCTCCACCCTGGGTCTAGTCTGGTGTTCAGGGCCTTTTCCTGTGCAGCCATGATAGATCTGCATCTATTTATCTATCTATCTATATAGATATTAGTATGATAGTCACTACAAGTATGTGTAGTAATAAAAAAGATTTTATTCTGATGTTTTACATTTTTAAATATCTGATTCCAGCTAAATGTGGAAACAGCTGTGAGCTGAGGCCAGGAGTCGACACTTGGATAAGACGGTGTGACCAAAACCATCTCATTTTGGTTGGGCGACGGTGGCACAGGAGTTAAGAGCTCGCCCCGTAATCGAAAGGTTGCAGGCTCGAGCCCCACTCAGTCTGTCGCTGTCGTTGTGTCCTTGGGCAAGACACTTAACCCACCTCGCCTGCTGGTGGTGGTCGGAGGGACCGGTGGCGCCTGTGCTCGGCAGCCTCGCCTCTGTCAGTGCGCCCCAGGGCAGCTGTGGCTACATGGTAGCTCATCCCCACCAGTGTGTGAATGTGTGTGTGAATGGGTGAATGACTGATTGTGTTGTAAAGCGCCTTGGGGGGTTCCAGGACTCTAGAAGGCGCTATATCAAATACAGGCCATTTACCATCTCATTTATCAATCAGTAGTGATCAGTCGTCAGTAATCACATTACTGTCTAAAGGTAGCTGTGGCAACACTGCATGTAACATAAATATTAATCAGCTGATCTTGTGATTAACTTTTGCATTTTTCAACATTAAAGTGGAACAATAAACAAAGTTTTCACTTTTTGTTTCTGCGTGACTAGTGAAGGTGTAAAAGGTTCAAATGTCGCCCCCTACCTGCCACGGTGACGCTCGCCGTCCGGCTCACGATGCTTCCCAGTCCGTCCAGTGTAGCGAGGCACTGGTAACCCCCTTCGTCAGGCCGGTGGTGCCTGGAATGGAGCACGTTCTGCACCAGCAGTGTCCCGTTGCTCAGCTGTCTCCGTCGCTCGTCCACCACTGTGCTGAGCAACACGCCGTCTTTCCGCCACGTGATGGTTGGCGGTCCAGTCGGTGCGTCTGTCTGAGCTTGGCAGTCGAGCTGCAGCGTGCCGCCTCGGACCGTCACCGCATCCTGAGGTTCCTGAGTGAAACCGAAGTCCACAAAGCCAGGACTCGACAGAGAGGACGATAACGGGAAGTCTGAGGCTGTGGGGAGAAGAGCAGGGAGTCAGATGGATCGGAAACATGGGAATGACTAATAAATCGATTAAAGTGATCCCAGAGGTCAGCAGAGGTCATGTGTTTGTTCAGTTTAAAGGGTCTGAATGTCACCGTCACTTACAACAGCATAAGGTTTATTTCTGTCATGTTTAGTGTTTGGTTCTGTTCAACGAGCCAGATCCGCTCGGCCTCTGTCGGCGTTCCCTGGAAAGCCTGATAGACTCAGGACGAGCTGAAACCACATCTCGACTGCGGGAACTTCGAAGCGAAGCAGCGGCTCTTCTTTGATGTTTGGATCCTTCTTTGTTTTAAAACTTCACAGCTTCCTGTCCTCAGGAGGACGACTTATCAGACAAACACGACATTAAACAAAAACCTAATAAAGCCTTGATCGATTCCCAACCGGGAAGAGGAAACGCCCCGACCAGGAACGATCAGCTTCAAGAGTCCCGTGTGTGTTCTTTATAACTTCATATGAAAACTAACAGGCCCTTAAAAAGTTTGTCTGTTAGGAAGTCCATCTGCAGAAGAAAGTGCCGGCACAAGTCTATAAAGCCAAGTCAACACGCACATTCAGTCCATTAAAGGAAGAATTAAATACTTTCAGTTCAGGCCGATCCACAGTCGCCGAAGCGTAGCAGGTGAATGGAGAAGGAGATGACCTGATGCTAACACGCTAACATTATGGACGCTACATAGACCATCCATACGGACGATCGGCCATGTTGGATCCTATCTGTAAAATTATAGAAAATTGTTATTAAAATGGCAAACAGCAACGTTCATTTGTACCCCTAAGAAGCCACGGCATCTTTTTGTTTTACGCTAATAATAACGTTGAGCTAGCAATGCTAACGGTGAATTAGATCAAAATATCTCAAGGTGCTTTTTCTAATTACCAACAGCTGAACATTACAGTCAAATGAATAATGAGTCAGTTGTGTTGTTTTACTTTGTTTGATTGCTTCTCCAGACCTTTAACAACAACAGGCAAACAACTGCACTTCCTGTAAAGCCAGAGTAATATTACCGTAATAAATGTAGTAAGTGCTCCTTTCCGTAAAACACCCAGGTGCTAACATCAGATATCACAATGTATTTATCTACTTATCAGCTTACTGTGTGTGATTTGTCTTCACTTGCCATCTAAAATTTCATAGTGTTGACCCGTAACTCACGGAACAGTGGTGCAAAAGTGAGTTTTCTTGAAAAAAATGGGTTGCAGAAAGCAAATGTGACCACAGGATGTAAATATTGCCCCTTTAAAAGAGTTTAGGACTGCATTCTGCACAAAAACAACCTTTAAACAAACACAAACAGTGAAATCACTTTAAGGTGTCTACACGTCTTCTGCTGAGGGAAAACTGAGGAGCTAGCAGGATGGTGACGACACGGGAACCGCCACACAGCTCCCGGTGAAAACACGCCAACTCAGCTGCATCACGTCCTCTCACGGACGTCCGTCCACATCTCACACACACACACACACACCCTTCCTCCCGTTTACCTCCATCTACTCTACTCCACATCCTCCTCCTCTCTTTTCCTTCACAGTTTCCTTCTTATTGATCGCCCCCCCACACCCCTGTATCAGTAAATCACCGTCCTGACAGCTCAATCTGTATTCACTTCCACTGCTTTCTCTCTCTCTCACACACACACACACACACACACACACACACACACACACACACACACACACACACACACACCAGCGTGCCCTTGTACGCATCGCCCTGCAGATTCAGGTCCTCCTTTCAGTCACTTCTTCATATTTCATCTCTAACATGAAGCCGGTTCTTCTCCTGAGTCTGAGCACGAGTCTTCTGCTCACCAGCGTGATTCTTCACACATTCATCATCTTCTTTTAGGTTCGTTTGTGTTCGTCGGAAAGCTGATGTGTATTCATGTTCTGCCAAACAGAC
>NC_091746.1:71286188-71298688 GCF_043380555.1 Nothobranchius furzeri | reverse complement strand
ACAACAACAGGTTCATTACTTCATAAAAGCATGAAACAACCATTTAAATATGAATGCTTACAGTTTGGGACCAAACCAAGTCATTTCTGTAGTCACTGATGTTTTATGGATGGTTTTATTTGAATTCTAATACCCGGACTTGGGGATGGGGTGGGGGTTATCAGCCATTCATTTTTTGTCTGAATCAAGTTAACTTTGCTTTATGTTTGATGCATAAAATACAACATAAAAAATAGTCCAGTCACAAATTGAACAACTTCTCTAAATCCTTACAGAATGTAAGGTTATGAAGTTCATTATTTTCAACTCCACACAGCTGCCCCTGTGCACAATAACACCCGTGTAGAAAAGCCAAGGTCGGGTGTTCCTCAGACTGTTTACATTCCAGGAGAAGAGCCAGAAGGAGGAGAAGAAGCTTTACTTAATCAAAGTACTTTATTTGTGATTAAAATTATTAAGCAAAACAGATGTTGATCAACAGTAATCAAGTGAATGATCTGTGAAATAAATATGTCATGAGTTATGTGTTTAATGAAAACAGGACAACTGCACAGACATACTGACCCTCATCTCCATAGAAACGCACGACACATTGTTCCAACCAATCAGAGCTTTCAGCTGCCGCAGGAGAATCTGGTGTTGACTTCAAGTGTCCAATCCACTTTACTACAACTTATCAACAATTCAGAGATATAAAACAAGACAACGCCATTTTAAGTCAGTTCCATTTTGACTTCAGTTCTATTCACCATCATCCTAAAGAAAAGCGCAGCCTGGCCGGATGTGTTTTCTTCTTTAAACTAAGAACTGTGAAGCTGGAGATTTTCGTCGTGTAACAACCAGACGACGTCCTTTCAAAATAAGAGCACCTGTCAACGCCGCCGAACGGTACCGGGGTCGACCCTCCAGACGGGCTTTGAAACGTTGCGACCGCTGCACCGACAGTTCCAGCGTACATCCGAGGTTCTTGGACCTGGCATTTCCTGATCTAGCTGGGAGGCCCCCCACTGGGTACGTACACGGCAAAATAGCGGCTCATGTCATCACTTTATAAGCCTCGTGATATCTAGTCATAACAAAGACTACCAGATTCAATGACGTCATCCTAAAGAGTCTGAACCAACCACACACACACACACGCACCAACACAACATCCAAATCCATTTTCATCCATCACAGAGTTAGTCCTGGTAGATTGTTTAGAATTTATAATTACGAAATTAAAGATTCTCAAACGATCCCATCTCTCTCTCTTTTCTTGTCTCAAAGTCAATACAGAGTGTTTACTTAAACTCCCTGATGATAAAAACAGCCTATTCTTCTGTTTATAAAAAGTGAACTACTTACAGTGTATTAAAATACAACTCTAGATAGTTACATCACTTCAATTCCGTTACAAGAATAACAGGAAATCAGCCTGAAAATCCTCAGAAATCATGAAGCCGCCCGCGGACCCGGGGCAGTCCAGCTGCTGAAACGTGGGCAACACGTTTGGAAACTAAATCTGCCAGAACAGTGTTGCTGGTCTTTCATCACAGACTCTTTCACCAGAGGAATAAAACAGAAAAAGAAAGGATTAAAAGAGAGTCTGGAAAACCGGAGGAGGAGTGGGAGTCATCGGAATTCTCTGTTCCCATCTAAAAGCTCCCAGTTGCTCCGTTTAGTCCTAATCCTGGTTGTTTACTGTCGCCGGCCAGATTTTTGGTCTTTAAACATTTAATGTGATTGAAAAAACTTTTCTGGCTTTTTCCTCTTTATGACGACGTAAAACCTTCAGGGAGGTGAAACGGGATGACTCATCTTCACACTGAGGAGCCTCCTTCCTTCTGCCTCAGTGCAACTTTGCATCTTATTATTCATGCTGTAACACTTTTAACAGTGAAACATATATTTATTTTTCACGTTGAACCAATCAGAACAGCGGGCTGACGGCTTGTGGAGCTCTGGGATGGAAACCTTTCCACCCGGTTCTCCCCAGCGGCAGCTCTGCGCATCTCAGATCGCAGCGGCGCTTGTCTGCTGTGCGGCTGCCGGCTTGTGGAGGTCTCGGAGACCTCTGTGTTCCACCCGGTTTTACCCAGCGGTCAGCCCGGTGTATCTCTGACTCAGAAGCTCTGGTGTTATGCACAGTTAACTCCGGTTGTAGCTAGGTTGCTACCGCCGTTAGCCTAGCTTCCACCTCCGTGTTAGCTTTGGGTTAGCTTGTAGCTAGTTCGACCGGGTGTCGTCAGTTGATCCCAGCCTTACAGCCAGAGGTGGAAAGAGTACTAAAATGTTGTACTTAAGTACAAGTATAATTACTTTCATGAAATTTTACTCAATTACAAGTAAAATTACCTGCCTCAAAATGTACTCAAGTAAAAGTAAAAAGTAGCTTATTTCAAATGTAGTCAGAGTAAAAGTTACTTAGTTACTTTTTTGACTGTGCAAGGACGGGCTCTTCTGAATAGTTAAAAAAAGACAATGGGGTATAAATGTCAAAGTGGCCGTTTTTTTATTAAATGAACAAATATGCATATTGAAATGCAAAGGCAGTTACACTGCAAACTAGTAACATAAATTAGGTTATAGTCACAAGCCCATGACTTTTCCCTGAATGCTCGGTAACGGATAGGATAAAAAATGTAGTGAAGTAAAATACTTACAAAAAACAATACTTAAGTAAAAGTAAAATTACAGATTTTAAAAACAACTTAAAAAGTATAAATGCGCAAAAAATCTACTCAATTACAGTAACGCAAGTAAATGTAATTTGTTACTTCCCACCTCTGTTTACAGCCCCACCGTCAGCTCCACCTCTCTTCCCTCTTGTGGAATTGTCTGGGCTTGACGGAACCTGTGACACGGTCAAAATGGCGGTGGTGGTCACCTCCCATTTATCTTCAAAAACGTGTTATTGGAGCCTATGGAAACCCATTGTCCAATATTTATATGTCGATGTGTAATCCCCAGTGCGGGCGTGCACCAGTCTTCCCTGCCTGTGTTGTCTCTCTCCACCGTCTCTGGTTGTCCATCAGCCTCACGGCTCTGGATCAAAGGTCGCGGAGTCCTGAATATCAGCCAATGGCAAAACAAAGCTGTAAACAACAACAACAAGGGGTCAACCAGGCTTCTGGTTATGGACTGACTTGATTCATTTCTTAATTTTTACCCTAAATTCGGTATTTTCATTTATTTTAGTTTTCAGAACAAAAATCAGAGACAAAAAAACATGAAAAAAATTGGAGGGAAAAATGAGTTCTGAAAACCTCTGAAAGGAGCCAGCTGAGGTGGTTCTGGTAGGTGGTCGAGTCGGGGGGCCGCCTTACGAAGCAGATTTAGTGAGTGACAGGTGGGTTTGTTGCTCCCCACAAGCAGAAAGCTAAAGCAAGTGAAGCTCTGATTGGAGACGGAGGAGTGAGATTCAGACTCGTAGATCTAATCTCAGCTGGACTCCACCTGCAGAGGTGGAGGTCATGGGTCAGCTGATCCAGGTCACTGGCGCTTACGTACCTGCAGGACCTGCTCTCTGTGGGTCAAACGCCAAGTCTGGATCTCGGAGTCAGATCTCTAGAACCCAGAGGTTCAAACAACAACAACAAAGTCGAAAGGCTTCTGGACGTCTTCCTCTAGTTCCTGAAGCTGTTTCAGTAACTCTGTCAGAATCGTGACCCGAATGAATCAGAACCGACAACGATGGGCCGAGTTTTACAGACAAGAGTAAAGACACAACAAGCTGAAGGCAACAAGGAGGCCTGAGGCAAGAGCGGCCGACTGGGTCAGAGAGGCAACGAGTCCTCAGGCTGAAAGATTCACGGTCAGGGATTCAAACGGACCCGACCCAGTGACCAGAACCGCAGCCTTTTACACGATGGACAGATGAGAACGCCTGGAGCCAAAGGACCTGTGGTGAACTGGTTCTAATAAGCATGGTTCTGCGTTTCCTTCCTGCCTGGTTCTGCATCTATAACCAGATTACCTCCCAGAGCCGCTTCGGCATCACGAGGCCGGCCCAGATCGATAATATGGATCAGAAGCCTCTACAGGTGCTGTGTGTGTGTGTGTGTGTGTGTGTGTGTGTGTGTGTGTGTGTGTGTGTGTGTGTGTGTGTGTGTGTGTGTGTGTGTGTTTGTTGTTAAGTGTTTGTCTGCATATTGATTTCCTGCTGTGCACTTTTGCATACATTGACCCGTTTGGATTTAATGGGGATAAATGTAAAATGTTTGGATTTGACCTTTTTTGCGCGCGCACACACACACACACACACACACACACACACACACACACACGCGCGCGCACACACACACGCACACACACACACACACACACACACACACACGGAAATGTGCATAAGTGATTTATGTTAATTCTTCTGTGACGTTTTTCCTTCACGGCGGTCCTCGTGTCATCCCGGTTATCGACTCCCATCCTGGATCTGTTTCATCCTTTAACATTAGAAATAAAACAATAACGTAAACACATTATTTCATCCCAGTTTCTTCCACCACGGAGTAAAAGGTCAAGTAAACGTCTAGTTCTACTAAACTATATTGTTTATTTTGACAGTTTTCTTGGACATTGGGAGATATTTTTATGGATTGAAGTTTGATGATGATGATACAGGCTCAGCAGTCAGGCTACGACCCCATTGGGTTGTTTTCATCCCGTCTCTGCCTGGATGTGTCCACTTAGGTCCCCTCAGAGTCCAGAGAGTCCAACGTCCAGCTCCCACTGGGCTCCATTACATCACAGCTCAGTCTTCACCTCTGTGCATCTCCATCAGACCCAGCAGGAACATCAACGTTCTCCTGCTTTTCCAGTTTTCACCCAGCAGCCGTTTGTCTGGGGTGTTCTTTTTAATGATGTGGTTACCATGGTGACCGCGATTTAACACTGGCAGCAGCTTGTGACACGATGTGTCCACGCTTCCTTCATCACCTGGACCATCCTTCATAGGAAACAAAGGAACTGATGCTACCCCACAACAATCTGCAGCTGGGTTAGGGTCTTTGCTGCAGCTTTGCAGCATTTTTGCTAGCTGGAAATGTGAGATCAGCAGAAAATGAAGACAAACTTTCCAGCGCCGCATCCTCCACCAGCAGCTGGGCCGAACTCCAACATGACAGACTGTCAGTTTGTGTTTCCGTCTGAGCGACTGCTGTGAAACAGTCAGTAGATCACTCTGCTGCTCAGAGCCCAGATCAGTGTTTTCTTCTCTTTGGATCAGCATCAGCACGGAAGAGTGAGCTCCGCTCCGCTCCGTCCGAAGGAGGAAGTCTGTTCCTCTCTTCTGGACTTCTAACTTCTTTATGTTCAAATGTCCTGACAGAACCGTTCTGTGACTCAGACATGAAGGAAGCTGAACCTGCAGTACACCGACACACAGATCCACCTCTGGAGCTACGCTGGGAGCACTGGGCTTCTCACCAGTAACGACGTTTCACAGCAACAGCATACTCCAGAAACACCAGGCTCACAGTCCCACGTTTCCTGTTCCATCGTCTTAGAAACGACAAAGTCAAACCAGTTGGGAGAACAAACGAATGAAATCCATTCATAGTTCAGCTTCAAACAATACCATGTTGATTTAGAAGTCCTGTATCATGCAAAATCCACCTTTTGGAGCATTTGACCATGTTTTATTGTGTTCTCATGAAAAACACCCATAAGTGGATTTGGGCTTCATGCACGCATTTTCCGGTTCTAGCTGGTGTGCCCAGCAGGCTGCATCCAGGTAGACTCCAGTCCGGATCCCTCCTCCCCTGGACTGTACACACTAACACCCAGTCTTTCTGTGTAGTTAGCGAGGAGTTCCCACAGTTGTGAAAAGACGATTCCTTTCTCATCTAGTCTGAACTTTAAATAAAGTCAAGAACCCAAAAATTGATTTTTGTCTGAAAGGAACAGGATCCCTGTCCAGTCTCCCAGAAGAATCTGTACCAGTGATTGGATTTTATCTCCAGTTCCGGAGTCGGATTATGTCTTCAAACCGGCACCATCCCAACATTAAAAGCACCTGATGAGGATGCTGAGGTGATGAGGGCAACCAAAACGTTAACCGCTAGTTGAATGGTTATAAAGTTTGGTGAGTGTCAGGGATGAACTGGGACAATAGCGCAACTACTCAGCGTGACTCGGCCGGGTGTGGGTCGGTCTGGCCGCCTCTTCTAAAAGCACGGTCTGGTACTATCCCTCAGCTTTCCCTCTACCTTTTAGTCCCTGGGATTTCAGTCCTAGTTAAAGCAGGTCAGTCTCTGATGTCTAGTCCCCCCAGGTCGGTATTGCGACTGACCCCTGCTGACTGGCTAGTCACTGGTTGCTCCAGGACTTTCTGCCTGCAGCCATTCTCTGGTTCAGAGTTTGACAAAAACTATTAAACTGAGCAAAGTGTAGCACCTACTGTGTAGTAGGGTTGTGAGAGATAAACCGATGCGACCGGATATTCTGTTAAACAAGTGAAAGATTTGGGTGCATCGGTAGCAGCCTCCTCAATCGATAGGGAAAAGACCTGAACTCATAGATGGATCGGTTGTAGAGTCGTCGATCGGGTATCGCGAGATTTTGAGTCAGTTGGCGGCATCATACCTAGGCCAGGCGCCAGAATCGCTAAAACGTCGCGAGAGCTTAAGCTAACCCCGCAAACCCAAAGAAGAAGCAGCTACCCCCGCTAAACACGATAGCTGCCTGCCAGTGATTAGCTGTTAGCTCAAATAGCAACACGAAAAATGGAGGAGGCAGAGACCGACAACGTTAGCCTGGGCGAAAGAGGTGATAATACACCGAGACAGATTTTCAACGCACCGGGAAAACAAAAATCCAAGGTGTGGACCGTGTTTGGGTTTTATAAGACGGGGGGGGGGGGGGGGGGAGCTCGACAGAAGCCATGCTATTTGTAAACTGTGGAGACCCTCGTTGACCTACTCCGGGAGCACTACAAATCTGGACCACACAGTGTGTAGTATACAAGTCACTTCCCCCGGTGCTACGTCTCAAGCAAAGACACACACCCCCCCCCACTCCTGTCTCATTTCCAGGTTGAAGGAATGTCACCCGAAAAAAACTTTTTTTTTTTTGAAAATCACATCTAATCGGAGTGTTAATATTTGATGTTACCATATTTTGTTCTGGAACGGGGGTGGGCAATCCTGGTCCTCGAGGGCCGCTATCCAGCAGGTTTTAGTTGTTTACCTGCCCTCACACACCTGGTTCCTGGATGAATCACCTATTCAGCAGCTCATCAGGCTCTGCAGCAGGCTGTTAATCACTAGTAGATTCAAACCAGGTGTGTTTAAGCAGGGAAACAAGTAAAACCTGCTGGACAGCGAGGACTGGGATCACCCACCCCTGTTCTGGAATGTGTAAAACTGCATGATCCAGGTCCTTGGTTTTATTTTATTGCTTTTTGTTTTTTCTTCGGAACAATGCAACTTCCATCAGCAGCAAAAATAAGGAAATGTAAGATTTCCAGGTTCTGAACAACTCATGTCACCTCTACAGGACGGTTTCATCCACATAGCTACTGCTCATTTTCTTTCATCTGGATTAAACAAACACAGCTTTATTTAGGAGGAACTACCAGACATTTTACGCAGACTCTGACTTTAAACACAACTTTAAACCTGAAAAGGAAAAACTGAGCTCTATTCTGACCACAAGTCCCTCTTCCTTTATTCTCCTATTGTTCCTGCTCCCCTGGATCATTCTCTCCAGGGAATCTGCTCCTGTCACACTCCCGATCTTAACGTCTAAACGCCGAGACCCTCAGATATTGTGTGTGTGTGACAGGGAGGGGGTTGTGTGGACAGATCGACCGACATCTTATCTCACTTTCTGTCAAATGGTGACGAATGTTGTCAGATATTGTGTGTGTGTGTGTGTGTGTGTTGGGGGGTCACATGTTTTATTTATTAACTATGGTAATAAGCCAGTTAGATGAACATTTCTACACATTTAAATGTTTTCACACGTTATTTTGTGTCCTGGCTACAAAAGAAAATTCTGTAAATATTTGCTTATTGATTGTTCGCTCCTTATATTATCCTTTGATCAGTTAAAGTGATTCTGAATGTCTGAGGGAGGTTCTCTGATGGATGTTTCTCTCTGTTTGGGTCCAAATTCTGGACAAGTGGACAAGATAGAACACTGCAGGGTTAAAGCGGGTCAGAACACCACATGTTAAAGTGGGTCAGAACACCACATGTTAAAGGGGGTCAGAACACCACATGGTTAAAGCGGGTCACAACACCACAGGGTTAAAGCGGGTCAGAACACCACATGGTTAAAGCAGGTCACAACACCACAGGGTTAAAGCGGGTCAGAACACCACAGGGTTAAAGTGGATCAGAACACCACAGGGCTAAAGCGGGTCACAACACCACAGGGTTAAAGTGGGTCACAACACCACAGGGTTAAAGCGGGTCAGAACACCACATGGTTAAAGCGGGTCAGAACACCACATGGCTAAAGCGGGTCACAACACCACAGGGTTAAAGCGGGTCAGAACACCACAGGGTTAAAGTGGGTCACAACACCACATGTTAAAGGGGGTCAGAACACCACAGGGTTAAAGCGGGTCAGAACACCACATGGTTAAAGTGGGTCACAACACCACAGGGTTAAAGCGGGTCAGAACACCACATGGTTAAAGCAGGTCACAACACCACAGGGTTAAAGCGGGTCAGAATACCACATGGCTAAAGCGGGTCAGAACACCACAGGGTTAAAGGGGGTCCGAACACCACAGGGTTAAAGCGGGTCAGAACACCACGTGGTTAAAGCGGGTCAGAACACCACAGGGTTAAAGTGGGTCAGAATACCACATGGCTAAAGCGGGTCAGAACACCACAGGGTTAAAGTGGATCAGAACACCACAGGGTTAAAGCGGGTCAGAACACCACAGGGTTAAAGCGGGTCAGAACACCACAGGGTTAAAGCAGGTCAGAACACCACCAGGTTAAAGCGGGTCAGAACACCACCAGGTTAAAGCGGGTCAGAACACCACCAGGTTAAAGCGGGTCAGAAAACCACCAGGTTAAAGCGGGTCAGAACACCACAGGGTTAAAGAGGATCAGAACACCACATGGCTAAAGCGGGTCAGAACACCACCAGGTTAAAGCGGGTCAGAACACCACAGGGTTAAAGAGGATCAGAACACCATGTGGTTAAAGTTGATCAGAACACCACAGGGTTAAAGCGGGTCACAACACCACAGGGTTAAAGCGGGTCAGAACACCACATGGCTAAAGCGGGTCAGAACACCACAGGGTTAAAGCGGGTCATAACACCACAGGGTTAAAGCGGGTCAGAACACCACATGGCTAAAGCGGGTCAGAACACCACATGGTTAAAGCGGGTCAGAACACCACAGGGTTAAAGCGGGTCAGAACACCACATGGCTAAAGCGGGTCAGAACACCACAGGGTTAAAGCGGGTCAGAACACCACAGGGTTAAAGTGAGTCAGAACACTACGTGGCTAAAGCGGGTCAGAACACCACATGGCTAAAGCGGGTCAGAACACCACAGGGTTAAAGGGGGTCAGAACACTAAAGCGGGTCAGAACACCACGTGGTTAAAGCGGGTCAGAACACCACATGGCTAAAGCGGGTCAGAACACCACATGGCTAAAGCGGGTCAGAACACCACAGGGTTAAAGGGGGTCAGAACACTAAAGCGGGTCAGAACACCACGTGGTTAAAGCGGGTCAGAACACCACATGGCTAAAGCGGGTCAGAACACCACATGGCTAAAGCGGGTCAGAACACCACAGGGTTAAAGCGGGTCAGAACACCACAGGGTTAAAGCGGGTCAGAACACCACATGGCTAAAGCGGGTCAGAACACCGCAGGGTTAAAGTGGGTCAGAACACCGCAGGGTTAAAGCAGGTCAGAAAGCCTGGTTAAAGCCCGGTACCTAGACCTTTTTAAGAAAGAGTGATCAGAGATCAGGACAGGACATCAGCAGGAACGGCGAGTCAGAGATTGTCTTGAGAGGAAATTTGCTGCTCAAATTCTCCAAACATGTTCTACATTCCAGGATCTTCTGAAGCTTTGGAGACATTTAGAAAATTTCAGTCATGATTAATCACCCAAAGTTTCAGACCTTCAGTCGATCTGAAGAACTGGATCAGAACCCCTTTAAAGATTACTGGAAAGTTTGGTTGTAGAGGTAAACTAGAAGGAAATGAGGATCGGATCAGGGGTTCTGTGAACTCTCCAGATGTTTTCTTGTGCTTTTATTGCTTCTGCTGGTTTATTACCAGCTGCCGTAACGTGGTGACTGTCAGCAGGTCATTATCGCCATAATAAATGAATCATTCCTGATTTCATCTCTTTGTTTCTCTCTGATCATCAACAACGTTCCAACATTTCCTCCACGCAGCGACCCGCTGAAGTGGTTTTGGCGGCTCGGCTTTATTTTTATCTGATTGTTTATTTGACAACAAATGAGGCCTTTTGGCGCCATTGACAGGCGCTGAGTTCTCATCAACACTGAGACACATCTGCTGCCAGTGCGTGTGTGTGTGTGTGTGTGTGTGTGTGTGTGTGTGTGTGTGTGTGTGTGTGTGTGTGTGTGTGTGTGTGTGTGTGTGTGTCTGTGTGTGTGTGTGTGTGCGTGTGTGTGTGTGTGTGTGACATCCGTGACCAATCAAGACAGAAGCCACAGGCTTTCCAACTGCTGTCCCTCGAGATGGAGCACCGGTTTGTCCCACACACACACACACACCCACCCACACCCCTCCACACACACACGCACACACAAACACGCACACACAAACACGCACACACACCCCTCCACACATACACACACACACACGCAGGCCTGACAGATTGGTAGTTTATGGGTGTTAACAGACACAGGGAGCTTCTCTCTCCATCATCATCAGTCATCAGCCACAGACCCCCCCCCCCCCCCCCCTCTTTACAGCACGAAACAAACCGGGCGGCTGCCAGGCAAAGGTCAACATCGTGACCCCTGAAACAAAGCCTGAGTGCGTTCATGGGAGGTGAAAAGAAATTTAAAGGGGCGTGAGAGGAGGTGAAAGGTCAAGAACATGTTGACCCGAGGTGGAGGTCACCATTAGCAGGAGGAGGAACGAGGGGATCCCGTTAATGATGAATCAAACACGTTAATAACGCCTGATCCGACCTCTGATCCCATCCCGTGTTCTGCTCTGAGGAGTAAAACATCCTGTCGCAGCAGGAGTAAAATGTCACCGAAGCTCTCTGAAGGTTAAAGCTCTCGTGTGTCGGCGGAGAGTCGAGTGGCGCGCGGCGGCGAAGGACAAAAGAATCAGACAGGTGTTGACATTTTTCAAACAGCAGCGATTAGAGCAACAAAAGGTGGACGAGGACATCAGAAGAGGCTGTTACACATCAAGAAGCTGCTAGTGAAACGCGGCCCGAGTCACACCAACAATTAGATGACTATCCGAGCTGGAAGCGCGACTCCTGAGTGGAACGATCACGCGTGAAAAGGAAACCTGGGAAACGTTTGAGTTTAATGCTTAAAAATATCCACACTAAAGGCTAGAAAGTAAAATACGAACAGGATTGTTTTTGTTACCTTTTTAGGATTTTACCTCAAACCTCTGATTTATGCTGACAGAAAAAAGCTCCTAAATCCAGAATCTCGCTGTTAAAGAGACGACTTATGAGTCGCAAAGGAGTCTCAGAGCCTCGCCCCAGCTGCCCACAGAAAGCATCAGCGGATCAGCAGAACGGGTTACTCGCAACATTCACAGCACTCAGTGCACACCGGGAGAGTCTCAGCAGCCCTAACCCTAACCCGGGAGAGTCTCAGCAACCCTAACCCTAACCCAGGAGAGTCTCGGCAGCCCTAACCCTAACCCAGGAGAGTCTCGGCAGCCCTAACCTTAACCCAGGAGAGTCTCGGCAGCCCTAACCTTAACCCAGGAGAGTCTCGGCAGCCCTAACCTTAACCCAGGAGAGTCTCAGCAGCCCTAACCTTAACCCAGGAGAGTCTCAGCAGCCCTAACCCTAACCCAGGAGAGTCTCGGCAGCCCTAACCTTAACCCAGGAGAGTCTCGGCAGCCCTAACCCAGGAGAGTCTCAGCAACCCTAACCCTAACCCAGGAGAGTCTCAGCAGCCCTAACCCTAACCCAGGAGAGTCTCAGCAGCCCTAATCCTAACCCAGGAGAGTCTCAGCAGTCCTAACCCTAACCCAGGAGAGTCTCAGCAACCCTAACCCTAACCCAGGAGAGTCTCAGCAGCCCTAACCCTAACCCAGGAGAGTCTCAGCAGCCCTAACCCTAACCCAGGAGAGTCTCAGCAACCCTAACCCTAACCCAGGAGAGTCTCGGCAGCCCTAACCCTAACCCAGGAGAGTCTCGGCAGCCCTAACCTTAACCCAGGAGAGTCTCGGCAGCCCTAACCTTAACCCAGGAGAGTCTCAGCAGCCCTAACCTTAACCCAGGAGAGTCTCAGCAGCCCTAACCCTAACCCAGGAGAGTCTCGGCAGCCCTAACCTTAACCCAGGAGAGTCTCGGCAGCCCTAACCCAG
>NC_091746.1:71278688-71281188 GCF_043380555.1 Nothobranchius furzeri | reverse complement strand
TAATACAGTAGCGGGTGCAGCCGCTAATACAGTAGCAGGTGCAGCCGCTAATACAGTAGCAGGTGCAGCCGCTAATACAGTAGCGGGTGCAGCCGCTAATACAGTAGCAGGTGCAGCCGCTAATACAGTAGCAGGTGCAGACGCTAATACAGTAGCGGGTGCAGCCGCTAATACAGTAGCGGGTGCAGCCGCTAATACAGTAGCAGGTGCAGCCGCTAATACAGTAGCGGGTGCAGCCGCTAATACAGTAGCGGGTGCAGCCGCTAATACAGTAGCAGGTGCAGCCGCTAATACAGTAGCAGGTGCAGCCGCTAATACAGTAGCGGGTGCAGCCGCTAATACAGTAGCGGGTGCAGCCGCTAATACAGTAGCGGGTGCAGCCGCTAATACAGTAGCAGGTGCAGCTGCTAATACAGTAGCAGGTGCAGCTGCATATTTTTGCAATAAAAATGTTATGTTGTAATGGAATTCATGCATTAGTTTTTGTTTGCTTTGAACCCAGAGCAGCCGTCACACGCCAGACGACATCAACACTGCATACTTTAGTATTTGTTCATTTATCGCGAGTAATATCGATATCGCAATATTAAGCACTGTTATCGAATATCACAGGTTTTCCTAATATCGTGCAGCCCTATTGATGATTGTTTCTGATGAGAAAACGTATGAAAAAAGCAGAGATTTGATGGATCTGCATCAGCAGAATGCAGACAAAGACGAGCTAAATGAGTCCATATGTGGATGTTTAAAGGCCACAGTGGCTGTGCACGGTTCTGCAGTAGAACAGCTGATCATAACCCCGGGAACAAAAGGGCTCCGTGTTCGGCTAAAAACGAAATAACAGGAATAAATTAAAGGTGGATTAGTGAGCTAATCACCAGAACTTCAGCCTCTGGTTGGTCTGCGGATTATTTTTGTTAGATTAGACGATATTCTGCTGCTTCTTCTGGCGATCCCAGTCGGCCAATTTAAGCTGGAACATGTGAACGCAGCATCACTGACAGCAGCTGCGTGGATTTGAACAGGTTGGATGAGATACTCCTCAATAGTCTGAATGTTGTCCTTCACTCATCAGTGTCATTATTAAAATGCATCGATGGTTTTCATTCACGTCACCATTACATGTAGCTAAATATTCCCAGAGTTGCGTTTTCTCCTGCCTGTAAAGGTGAAACCTCAACGTTTTACCTTCATCTCTGTTTTTACCAGCTGGTCCAAGATGGTCGCCACAGCTGATCCATATTAACAAACGTAAAGAGGGGTTTGCGGAGATTCAGGGAAAAGCAGAGCGTCTGGGGCTTGAGCCGCCACATCAGCCAGATTCCTTCGTGACTTCAGGAGAAAGTAGGAAAAGAGTTTGTAAACGCTCTGCTGGACGCTGAGAGCGTGAAAGCGTCGGAGACGCGGAAGCTCAGATCAGAGTCCGAAATGGACCGACGGATCACATCAGCTTCGTGTGTTTTATGTGCTCCTGCTGCCTGACCGTGCCTATGTGGGTCAGACGCTCTCCGGTTAATCTGCTCCTGCAAAGTGGAACCGTCTGCTTTCTCCGTGTTCAGGTTGCACCCGTTTGTCAAAGCCACCAAGAAACAGCCTCGTTAGGCTAATTAGTGCGATTAATGCAGGGGGGGCGACAGAGGGGTCCGGGGCCGAACAGATGGGACGGTACCGCAAACACAACAGCAGCGAGCCGAGGTTAAAGGATCATCTACAGCAGTGGAGCTGACTCCTGCTCCCGGAGAGCCGGGATCCAGCACGTTCTGGTGGTTGGTGTCAGCAGGATCCAAGACCTGGTAACAGCGCTGATGTCATCACGTGGTCCTGCCTGTGCGTCCAGCACCAGTGAGGCGCATCAACAAGCTTCATCCCAGGACAGATTTGATTGCAACTTCCAAAAAGAAATCGTCTACACACCACTGTTGGTGTCATCAGGATTCAAGATGGCCGTCACAGCTGATCAATGTTAGCGGTCAGATTTCAGCGACATATTGAAGCGCCCTCCAGAACTCACGTGCCACTAGCATAAGGATAACCTGCTTAAACTTTCACTCGTATGTTTGATACTTCTGCGGTGGTCTCTAGTGAAAATCAATGCCTTATTAGTCGTACTCTAGAGAGAAAAAAAGCTCCGGTGCACCAGTTTCAGGAACTAAAAAATTGCCACATCAAAGGAGGAAATAGATGACACGAGTTTTGAGTCTTTCTTCCAGACATCTGAACATCTCTCCTGTGACTGGCTAACAGCAACACGACTACCACTGACTTTGTCTGCTCTGCAACGTTGATGTTTTATCTCCACCAATAACACAAGCATGGAGGAGTTCTGCTGTGTGGTGGAGGTGCTAATGCTAACAGTTAGCTTCTACTAGCTGAGACGTTCTCTGCTGTTTCCTGGACGCTAAAGCAACAACAGCCTTCCCCGTCGTGAGTCCAGATGGGTAGATCTGTCAGGACTTTCTAATCCTAGAGTTTCACCGTCGTTTTCTATCAGAAGCTACTG
>NC_091746.1:71243688-71273688 GCF_043380555.1 Nothobranchius furzeri | reverse complement strand
ATCACAGGTCAGGCTTTAAAGGTTTTTATGGTGTTTTATTGAACAGTTATTTAGAAATACCGCTAAACACAGCAGGTAAACAGTTTAACACTGTTTTCACGTGTCCTCACCGCAGATAGCTAATCTTTTTAGCGGTTAGCTCAGTGTTGTAACGTGGAACTGCGGAGGATTAAACAGTTGGAGGATTTTTTTTTTTACTTCAAATCAAACGAGACACAAACGGTTAAACTTTGGAGCGGTAAGGTGTCTGTTCACTAACCTAATTATCACCAAGTGTTGACAATGCACTACCGGCATGTTGCTACGCTTGCTAGCATACTGGGATTTAGCCTGAAACGATGGTGTTTTTACTAATGTTCTGTATGCATGCATACGTACAATGTTAATCGTACATTTTCAATTAACAAACCTGGTGTTTATAGGTTCAAATAGACACAAAATCTTGTATTGTTGTTTTTTTTTATTCTACTGGTACTTTATTTTGCTCAAATTGAAACTGAGGCCTGCAAAGGCCAAGGCCTTTATTAGAGGATTTACGGTAACTTCCTATAAAAACCTTCCACAATAAGAGCACATAGCCAGTAAATGCTGAACCCTTCAAAGCAAACTCAAAAGTTTCAACCCTTGGATGTTTTTGGTTGTGTCTTTTGTGCCTTTTGTGAAACCTGTTTTCAGTTTTAAGCTGCAAACTAAGACCTAAGAGGGTCAAAAATAAAGTCCCAAAACAAAAGCATCTCTAACAACCTTTAAACGGGTTCCTCTGTAGATGCCTCACGTTTTCATCCTGCAGACTGAAGGATGCAGAAATACTGCGGCTGGAAAAACCACGGCTACTACCTCTCCTGACATTTCTGGGTTAGAGTTGGTTTCTGATGTTTTCCACACGGAGACACAAATTCAGTTTGACAACTTTTACTTCCTTTTATGATCGTATCAGTTGTCTGAATTTAATCAGACATGTATGGATAAACATCCAAATGTTTGTTGTTGCCATCTGAAGGAACACACACACACACACACAGTTGGACAGGAACATATGGTAGGTGTGAAGCGAGTGTGTGAAGGTCATTAGTTTCTGTCTGGTCTCTGCAGGATCGGACTCTCATTATTGGCACAACTTCTGCCAGATTTAACCACAACCGCCCCAACCAGAGCCAAACACTTTAGCCTTGTGTGTGTGTGTGTGTGTGTGTGTGTGTGTGTGTGTGTGTGTGTGTGTGTGTGTGTGTGTGTGTGTGTGTGTGTGTGTGTGTGTGTGTGTGTGTGTGTGTGTGTGTGTGTGTGTGTGTGTGTGTGTGTGTGTGTGTAAGACCGCTTTTAGATTCCGATTATTTCACTAAATTATTTTTTTGAAGTTCTGGTTGAAGACGGAGTCAGCCACGGGCAGAAATCCAAAGTTAAGGCAGAATCGTAAGTGAGGAATTTGGACGATAAAATTAAAACCTTCCTACAAACAGGTTCTGTTTGGCGACTCCTCCTGGAGCGGGTCCAGTTCCTCCTGTGGAGCCTCCGTCCTGGTCCAGGAGGCCCAGGCGGCCGCTCCATATGCTGGCAGGATGCTGGCTGTGAGCGCGCTCGTTAGCCCTCGGAGCCAAAAGCCTCCAGCTCCAAGGTCAGGAGACGCTCGTTAGGCTGGAGAGGCTTAACGAAGGAGGACATGGTAACGAGTCCAACGGCTTTGGACGGAGAAGACAAGAATAAATGTCAAAGGTCACTCGAAGCTTCGAATAATAACGCTGGAAATGTAAAGAAATGGATCTCTGCAAGTTCTAACTTAGAGTTAAAAAAAACAAAATGCTTCTGATCGTTATTACTGATTTATTAAGATTTGTACGAATCGTAATTATTTCACGTGATTATTCACGGAGTCTTGGAGATACGCTGCTTTTTCCTCCTTTTCGGGGTTTTGTGCAGCTCATCAAAATAGGAGCATCGAGAGGTACCCAGAGCCCTAGAGTGTTTATTATGGTCTGTTTGCTTCGCCTACCTCCTGGCCGGATATGGGACTTTCAGAAATATAAACTCCAATCACTAACAGCTTCCGATTCTGTAAACATCCAGAGCTCACGTTTAAAGGATGCTGCAGTTACATATTCCCATCCGCAGGCGGCATGGACGTAATTTTGGGGGGGGACAGGGGGGACATGTCCCCCCCACTTTTTCCAAAGTCAAGCTTTGACCCCTGCACTTTTTACCATCCAAAAACAATATTACGCTATTTTAAATTGACACTGGTTGAGCTCTAGGACCAAGCAGAAAACAACCATTTGTGTTGAAGCCTGTTTCCCATTAGAACATACTGTAAAGACCCCCCCCCCCCCCCACCACCACCACCACCCGTGTCCCCCCCACTTCTAAAGTGAAAATTACATCCATGGCAGGCGGCAGAGTTGAGCTGTTTAGTGGGGATTAAAATCTCTTTGTATTAGTGAGTTTTATCTAGGTTAATGTCATATAAATGTTGGTTTAAAACACGTTAAAAACTTGCACTGATAGATTTCCTATCACAATTGTTTTAAGTGTGGGAAAGGGAGGGATTGTGTATATGGATCATTTTAATCTGTTAAGCACTTTGTGTTGCATCCATCGACATATAAATATTGGACAATGGGTTTCCATAGGCTCCAATAACACATTTTTGAAGATAAATGGGAGGTGGCCACCACCGCCATTTTGACCGTGTCACAAGTTCCATCAAGCCCAGACAATTCCGCAAAAGGGAAGAGAGGAGGAGCTGAGGGTGGGGCTGTAAGGCTGGGATCAACTGACGACACCCGGTGGAACTAGCTACAAGCTAACCTGAAGCTAACCCAAAGCTAACGCGGAGGTGGGAGCTAAGCTAATGGAGGTAGCAACCTAGCTACAACCGGAGTTAACTGTGCACAACACCAGAGCTTCTGAGTCAGAGATACGCCGGGCTGACCGCTGGGTAAAACCGGGTGGAAAATGTCGGCAGTCAGAAGCCGCGATCAGACAGAGATGCGCCGAGCTGCGGGGAGGGGGGAACCGGGTGGAAAACATCGGTCTCCCGAGAGCTCCACAAGCCAATAGTGGGAACCCAGCTCCACCAACATGTTATATTTCAAACATTTTCTAAAGTGCAGCATTATGTTAAATGCACTGGGTTTTACCCTATTACATTTAAATTTCATGGTTAAACAGTACATGTTAAAATCTAAGCTCAGCTCGGCAGTGACCTAAAATACATAAATATAATTTTACTTACCAAAAAATGAAGTGGAGATTCCTTGGACGCTCTATTAGTGCAATTAATGCCACAGCAAGTCATGTTGTCCAACAATTGCACAAATAATATCCAAACAAGAATACACAAACACAGAGACTCAAAATCCCGGAACAGTTTCCAGGCCAGACCGAGGCTCTACTGAGGCCTTTCCACGGAGCTAGCTCTGCGGTCACGTGGGTCTGATGCTCATTAATTATACAGAATTTTAGGCTTTTAATACACTTAAACAGAAGAGTGAGAAAAAAATTCACCCCCCTCAGAGTTGTCATGAGTGTAAACTAGATCATTTAAACCAAAAACATGTTTTGGTACCAGGCTGTAAACATGTTTATTTCTGCTGTGAAATTGGTATTTTTAACATGGGAGTCAATGAGGATTTGCTCGTTTCTGACACCAGCCCCTAGTGGATGAGGGTGGAACTGCAATTTTTGGTACTTCCGGGATTGCTTCAATTTTTGAGCCGCATTGTGGGGGCTTGGTTGCATCCTATGCATGAAAAGTGCTTTATAAATAAAGTTTGATTTGATTTCATCTCCCTTTAGATCAACACAGATTCTGTTACGAAACACCAAAGCTGCATTCTTCATTTGCTGTTGATGGTTGCAAGCAAGATAATTATCTTGAATGATCCTGTAGTAAGTATACACACACACATACACACACACACATGGGGGCCCGCATGTGGCCCTGGAGCCACAGGTTGAAGACCCTTTGATTTTTACTGTCAGGAACCCTGTACGGCCCCCGAGCCACACTCTGGACATCCTGTCTGATGTTTATGATGTTTAGATCAAAGCAGATTGTGATCAGCTGGACCGCTGATCAGAACCTCTGAGATCCAACAGGCCGGCGCCGCTGGTGCTCACAACCGCTCTGAAATCCTCAGAGAAGAAGAAGATGTGTTCTGAGAAGTAACATCGGGATGGACCAGCTGCCTTCCTGTCAGAACTGTCAGAGTTCTGATGGATCCGAATGCGACAGAATCGGGTTTCTGACATGATGTGTCCTTACTGTAGATAAGCTCATAAACAGGTTGTCTTCTTCTCCGTGCTTCAGATCCTCCGGCTAAATAAATAAATCCTAATTATCGTCCTTCAGCACCAAACAGAACGGGGCCCGATCTCGGTTCTGAGACAGAATTAAGCAGAGGAAGAGGAGGAAACAAAAGAAAAGAGAAAGATATGGAAGTACATCTTCTCCCCCCAGCCACCCCCCACTCCCCCACTCATCCCTCTCTCTCTCTCCATTCCACCTCCTCCTTCTTTGTCGCTCGCCCTCTGGTGCAGTCTCAGTGATATATGGCCGCCATCAGCGAAAATAATGGCTCGTCTGTCCGTAATCTTTTATTTCTCTGCTAGGCTGGGGGGGTCTGAGGGGGTGCAGGAGGAGGAGGAGGAGGAGATCCAGCATCAGGGGAACCTGATCGCAGGTCAGATTTTAGGTTAAACATCATCTGATTTATATTTTATTTACTAAAATCACTTTATTAACATTTAAATGTAAAAATGTTGGTTAGTAAATAAAAATAAACTGAATAAATAAAATGTTTGACTGAAATGTTTCCTGTTGATGCCGATTTAAACATAAAGTGTTTATTATTTTATGCCTCCAGACTCAAACTTTTCCACATTGTTTTATTAAACTCAATAATCAGCTAAAAATAAATCCACTTTGTAGAAATGATGTTATTGTTGCTAAAGTTTAGATGATAAACTAGTTATGATCTTTTACTTATCAGGCTCCTCTCGACTAGGCTTAAAACGTTTTTATTTGATAGGGCCTATGGTTAAAATCTGATGTTAGCCCAGATCTGGACAAGTGGGGGAGTAGAGGGAGGTGGAGTGTACAGTCGGTAAAGACGGCTCTCCCTTGCCCTGCCTCCAACATCAATCAATCAATCAAAGCTTTATTTATAAAGCGCCTTCCGCAACCCTGTCAGGAAGCCCAAAGCGCCGAACATGGTTCAGTTGAAGGTAAATATATTGAATAAATCAAAAATAAAAGCAATTCAATTTACAAAATACAAATTACAAAATAGGTGAAACATTCTGGTACAGGACAAATGTGTAAAACAATGGATAGAGTGAAACAATGAAAACTGTGAAATAAATTCAACATAAAAGAGGGCCAAAATCAAACATGTTCTGGAAACGCCAAGCGGAGGAGGTGTGTTTTTAGGTGACTCTTAAAGACTGGCAGAGATGGGGACAGCCTAACTGAGGGTGGCAACTGGTTCCAGAGAGACGGTGCTAGGACTCAGAAAGCCCGGTCCCCGCGAGTACGACACCTAGAACGAGGGACAGCGAGCAGGCCTTGGTCAGAGGAGCGCAGAGCGCGTGATGGGAAATGTCTGTTCAGGAGTGTGGCTAGATAGGGGGGACCACCACCCTGCCTCCATCTTAAAGGCTAGGTTATCCAGAGTTATCTCTGTAGTTATGCTGCTATAGGCTTAGACTGCTGGAGGACACAATGA
The DNA here is from genome assembly GCF_043380555.1 of Nothobranchius furzeri. NCBI lineage: Eukaryota > Metazoa > Chordata > Actinopteri > Cyprinodontiformes > Nothobranchiidae > Nothobranchius > Nothobranchius furzeri. The sequence continues at coordinate 71,267,968 of NC_091746.1, read as the reverse complement.
CCACTTTTCACACTCGACTACTTTCTTCTAATATCTGCTCTTTAACTGTATTATTTCCTGCTATTTCAGCTGTTAACTTTATTTTTTCTCTAAGTGTTTTTCTCCCCAGAAGAAGCTACAACGATGTTCTGCTGAGCTGTGGTGGCCTCATGGAGGGGGCCATCGGCTAGCACACTGCTGCTAACCACTTAAGCTAGGTTTATGCTTGACGCATTTACTTTCCGCTTGGTGATGCGGCTCGCGGACGGAACGCGCTTCACAACTTGCAGCGTTTATGGTTCGTGCGGCTTGTCTCTGCGGTGAGCCAATATTCTCCCAAACTGTAGGGGGCAGCATGGAGCTCTACGGCATGCATCCAACACTACACCATAGTAGAAGTAGAAATTACTGTTTACAACATGGCATTCCAGCATTTTTAACAGCGTCCTCATCTTTTCCGACAGTGCGAGCTATTTCTCTCCAAGAATTATTAACAACATGTTGATCACGGTGATCTCTGAGAGCTGAATCATACAAATGTCTGTATTTACGAACCTCTGCCATACTAGTTCTTGCCAGTCCGCCATGTTTTTCCGCAACCGACCGTCCGCGTGGTTAGAAAATTTCCTAGGTGCGCGGTGCGGAAAGTTTGGGCCGTGCAGAGACGCGGTGGAGGGGCGTGGTTGTTAAAATGACACAATTTTGCCGCGCGGAGCCGTGCGAACCTCGCGGACGTGTCAAGCATAAACCAAGCTTAAAACATTCTCCCTCTCCTGATAATAACACTTTACTCTCTTTGACATTGGATGTGCTACTACTAGTTTACCCGTTTAATTATAGATCCACTAGGATACATACAATAAAGTTTATCTCTCACCAAATAGAATATTTAATAAGAAATCGCAATGTAACCTCTGTGTGTGTGTGTGTGTGTGTGTGTGTGTGTGTGTGTGTGTGTGTGTGTGTGTGTGTGTGTTTACTACACGATCATTTTCACTGTTTTCCCTACAAAGTCAGGACATTTTTGTGTTCTTTACTTTTTTAAAAGCTGACTCGCTGATTTTAGAGGTTTGGTGTGACTTTCAGTTTAGGTTAGGGTTAGGAAAATGTCAGCACTGGTTATAGTTAGGGTATGGGTTAGTCATAGTGGAGTCACTAAAATGAATGGAAGTCAATGGAAGGTCCTCAGGATGATACAGGTAGAAGTATGTGTGTGTATTTTAATCTTTGACTATGGTAGCCCCCCCCCCCCCCCCCACGTTGTGATCGATGCACGCTGTCAGGCGGCGGTTGATAGATTATTGATTGTAATCAGCCCGTCTCGTGTGCAGACAGCCTCTAATTCCTCCGTCAATCTGCCGGACGCTCTTCCCGCTCACGCCGACTCTGTTATCTCAGTCAAGTTGAGAGAAAGTCCAGACCTGAGCCCGACACCTCGGACTATGAAAGAAAACCTGAAGCTACGACGGATCAAAAGTGGACTTCTCTAGACCGCCCGCCCAGCAGAAGGTGATCACTGATGGTCACTGGCGCTGAAGAAGGTTCTGGTGGATCAAGTGGACCACATGATTTTATTTATGATGTACAGTGATCCCTCGTTTATAGCGGTAGATGCGTTCCAGACCTGGCCGCGATAGGTGAAAATCCGCGAAGTAGGGACACCATATTTACAGTACAGTGTCATAACCCAAGTTCCCAGGCCAGCCTCTTCCAGCTAGCCGGCCTCCACTATGGACCACAACTCCCAGCATGCCCCTCGCGGGGATTCACTCCACGTCGCACCTACGTCACAAACCGCGGCTATAAACGAAAGTCGCCTTTCCAGCTCACCACTCAGTCATCGTTTCTTCAGATTCATGATCAGAGTTTCCAACCTACCGATCCATCCCACGAACGATCAGCTCATAGTAAGTTATCTTACTTACTTCTGGAAAGCCCGGCATTTCCGTGTCACTTCGTTGACGCTCGAACACTCGGGGGTTTCCTAGATTAAATCGTGAGCCGGCGTTTCACCGATGCTCTCACTTCCGCGTCTGTGAAACCACGCTCCCTACAAGCTCAACTCCCAAATCCAACCGACCAGTCTGACATACAGTACTATATTGAATTATCGTATGATCACATTCTCTTTTTGTGGGTAAAACTCAAGAAAGAAAACTTTTTACTTGTTTTTTTTATAGTTTTATTACAAAAAGTGCATTTTATGATGAAATTGATGAAAAAAAACTGGAATTTCTTGATATTTCGCATAGAAAAATACCGCAAATCGGCGAATTTCCCTTGAATAAGGCTCCAAAGAAAAAATCCGCGAAGTCGTGAATCCGCGATAAACGAACCGCGAAGTAGCGAGGGATCACTTTATTAAATACAAAACCTGTTGTAGTCTTACAAATCATCGTCAGACCCTAAACTAGCAGCACACGAACCAAAACGAAAGCCCAAAAGAGTCAAACCTCTAGTATAAACTAACCCTAAACTTACCAACCACATCAGGACCAGAGGTCCTTCTGGGGGCCATTGTCTGGTGCTAGCACGGTAACTGGGGCTGGTCTAGGGTCAGAGTTTGTCCCAACCAACCAGTCATCAGCGTGCTGAGTTCTTAACACTAGCTAGCCCCTTAGCTAGCCCGAGGTTAGCTGTAGTTAGCTTTACTGCACTTCCGGCCTCATCGGTTCCAGTTTTCCTTTGGACACGACGCAGAACGGTTCTGCAGTGACGCCTCAACTGTTTATTTGTTCTTTTATCAATCTGGCGGATCACACACAGCTCAGCTGGAAGCTATGTGATGAGGGTTAGGGGTTAGGGGGGTGGTAGATCACCAGTTCGGCCCCTTGTTCTAACTTCTATTTATTGAATAAAGCTCCAGTTTTCAACAGCTGTTATTACACTACAGTGCATATTGTAATTAAACGTTAGACAAATTTTTATATAAAATTCAGCCGCTTATCCGGGGTCGGATCGCAGGGGCTGCAGCCTTACACCGGTTTCACACTGTAGGCATCAGCGGCGCTGAACGGCAGCGGAACAGTTTACTCGCGAACTTCAACACGATCCTTTTCACACCGAAAGATTCTCGGCAGCAGCACGGCTTCCTGGCTGTGCTCTTCGCTGGACTCGTCAAGATCCCTCGAGATTCCAGGTCACAGTTTGTTTATGCAATCCGCCATTGAACCAAGCAGAAGGAACTCACGTTTGATATCGCTGTTGCCAGTGATTTTACCCTGAAACCGTGTGTGATTCCCTGTCTAGCTCTGTGTTAACTGCTGAAACGGACGAGTCACAGAAGCAGCTAAAATAGAACTCGTTCCCATCTTTAACGGCGCGGCGTGCCGCTTGCGGGACTTGCCACGTCGCTGCTCGTTTGAAACAGTCCACAGACTATAATGGATTTTAGTTGAAGCTGTGGCGTTCCGCGCTGCCGGGGTAAACCGAGGTAAATCGAGAAGCCCAGACACTCCTCCGGGGGAATCCCAAGAAGTTCCCTGGCCAGCCGTGAGAGACATAGTCCCTTTAGGTCTCTTTGCAGTTGGACGTGCCTGGAAAACCTCATCGGGCTAAGTCCAGGAGGCATCCTGACCAGATGTCTGAGCCACCTCAGCTGGCTCCTCTCGATGTGGAGGAGCAGCGGGTCTACTCCGAGCCCCTCCCGGATGACCGAGCTTCTCACCCTATCTCTAAGGGAGACCCCGGCCACCCTGCAGAGAAAACTCATTTTGGCCGCTTGTATCCGTGATCTCGTTCTTTCGGTCACTACCCAAAGCTCATGACCATAGGTGAGGGTAGGAACGTAGATCCACCAGTAAATTGAGAGCTTTGCCTTCTGGCTCAGCTCTCTCCTCACCACGACAGACCGGTACAACGCCCGCATCACTGCAGACGCAGCACCATATAATAATAATTAATAATAATTGTCCCCAGCAACTTTGCAAATAAACTGATTTTGCTCTGATGAGTGGCTGCGGTTGACTAATGTGAGCCAACCTCGTCCAAGATGGCCACCACGGCTGATCACCATTAGCAAACAGAAGCGTCTGTCGCTGCGTTTGTCAGCTAGCGAGCTAAAGTCTGATGGTAGCTGGGCGTGGTTGAACAGGTCTGACCACCGTGGAACCAGAACATCTGGTGGACTTCCTTATCTGGAGTCACGCTTTAGACCTGATGAAGCTCAGGTGATTTGGGGTTCTGAAGCTTTTAAAACGAAAGATAGAATATTATTTTCCTCAGTCGACCACTAACTTTCCTAAGCATCCAGAAATGTTGCTAAAATATTCTCAGATCTTATAAAACACCAATAAATGATTAAATCTTCATAAACGGCTGAATCTTCTCGGCATCCTTCAGCCTGTCCAACGCGTCCTGCTGACCTGAAGTTTCACCACATCAGGTGGGGGGCGGGGCTTCACCTCCGTGGCCTTTAATAGACAGGCTGCTTTAGTTCTTAGTCTCTCCAGAATCCATTACTGTCAGTCTGGGATATCCATTACCATCTCATCAACACGCTGCATTTACATAAGCACGCATAATTACGCAGTGCAGCGGCGTGGAATCACAGCTCTGATTACAGACGAGCTGTTTGTTTATTTATTTATTTACAACTTTAACCAATCAGACAACGCTTTAAGGTCTGAGGCAGAGCACACACACACACACACACACACACACACATCTCATTTCATCCTTCCCTCTCTTCACCTCTGTGGATATTCAATCTTCATTCGATGCTGCCACTGATGTGTGGAGAGCCCGAATGAGCTACAGGACGAGTGTGAACATGCGTGTGTGTTCTGAATATCAATGCCTCCCCCCTCCGGTCGACTCCTGTTTTCCATTTAACCGCTTCAACACTTGTGCTTCCCGTCGTCGTGAAGGCCTCGGACTTAAAATCTCATTTCATCTGCAGCAAAATTCTGATTTTGAAACAAATCTGAGCAGATCGCTGGCAAACGGCTATTAGCTGTAGCATCCCAGAGATGGAGGGGGGGCATTAATGCTGCACGACCCTCACCACTGCAGCACAAACACGCTCACGCTGAAACTAATTGTACTAAAACGACGGCTTCAGTTCTGGCTGCTCTGGTTCCAATTCTAACAAACGGTAACTGATCTGGAATCAGTTAAATGAACGCTATTGAACATCGACTCTAACAGATAATCTTACATAAACTCAAATTTACAACAAAGCTTCACAAGGAAGACGAGCTCAATCTGTGTCCAATTCAATTACTGTATGCCTCCAATTCGGTCCAAATCAATTATCTGGCATGAATCCTGTTCAATAATAAATTTATGTTTATATTCTAAATAGGTTCAGTTCAAAATCTAATTCTGCAAATTAGGTCCAATTCAATCTTCTTTCTTTAAGTCAGAAAAGGCGTGGTCCAAGTCAGTCCAACTCGTTTCAAGTTAAATGGTAAGTGACCCGCACTTGCAAAGCTCTTCACACTAAAGTGTATCATTCATCCATTCACACACTGGTGGTGATGAGCTACATCTTAACTACAGCTGCCCTGGGGTGCACGGACAACTCCAACCATTTCAGTCCAATTCATTCTGTTTAATTAAGTTTATTACAAATGGCTTCAGTCTGATTCATGCTTGTCTGTGAAGGTTCTCAGTCATCCAGGTCATTGTAGTCTAGTGAGCTTTGAATGAAAAGCGTCTGGACTTCTTTGAGTTGCTTGAAGACGTTTCACCTCTCATCTGAGAGGCTTCTTCAGTTCTAAGGTCAAATGGTGGAGAGTCCCAGATTTAAACCCAGTGGGAGTTTCCCCCCGAAGAGGGAACAAAAGACCCCCTGACGATCTTCTACATAATTTTCAACTTCAACTCAGTCTGATTTTAAATTCTTGATATGTCATCAACAAACTCTCAATTATTTCAAAAACATCAATCAAACCAATCAAATCAATCCCAATCCTGATTATTTAAGAATAATCTGGGTATAGTAAATTATAATCCCTTTCAATTGTGGTAACCAGTGTTTCCCCTGCATAGGATGAAATCAACAACGGTGGGTGGAACCAGGACCAGTTTGGTGTTTCTTGTTATTTTCGGGCCGGTGCTACTCAGGAACAGCTGCTGCCAACCCAAACCCAACAAGCGTCTGCTCCTAGGAACACGTCCTAGCCCAGCGTGACCCGTTATTAATAATTAATATTAGGTGGATGCACTAAACACACAGGAGATGGAAAATGATAAATGACCCGCACTTGTGTAGCGCCTCTCAGAGAAAGGACTCCAAAGAGCTTTACACTACAGTGTATCATTCATCCATTCACACACTCATTCACACACTGGTGGGGATGAGCTACGATGTAGCCACAGCTGCCCTGGGGCGCACTGACAGAGGCGAGGCTGCCGAGCACAGGCGCCACCGGTCCCTCTGACCACCAACAGCAGGCAAGGTGGGTTATGTGTCTTGCCCAAGGGCACAACAGCAGAATTCTCTGTCTGGAGCCGGGATCGAACCTGCAACCTTCTGATTACTGGACAACCCGCTCTACCTGCTGCCCAAAATAAGATGAAATAAATTAGGATATTTGCTCCCACAGCTCAGCTTTTAGAAATAAGCTTCAGGTCTGCTTCAGCTGGACAACATCAAGTATAAAAGCGTTCACAGACAACTGGTCTTTCATTCGTCTGATTTAAAGTGTTTTTCTCCCCAGAAGAAGCTACAGCGATGTTCTGCTGAGCTGTGGTGGCCTCATGGAGGGGGCCATCGGCTAGCACACTGCTGCTAACCACTTAAACATTCTCCTTCTCCTGATTATAACATTTTACTCTCTTTGACATTAAATGTGCTACTACTAGTTTACCCGTTTAATTATAGATTCACTAGAATAAATACAATAAAGTTTATCTCTCAACAAATAGAATATTTACTAAGAAATCACAATGTTGTGTGTGTGTGTGTGTGTGTGTGTGTGTGTGTGTGTGTGTGTGTGTGTGTGTGTGTGTGTGTGTGTGTGTGTGTGTGTGTGTGTGTGTGTGTGTGTGTGTGTGTGTGTGTGTGTGTGTGTGTGTGTGTGTGTGTGTGTGTGTGTGTGTGTGTGTGTGTGTGTGTGTGTGTTGCTTATACCGAGCCAGGATCCTCTGGAGGTTTCTTCCTGTTAGTTTTCCTCTCCACTGTCGCTGCATGCTTGATTAGAATGAGGATTGCTGTGAAGACTCTGACACTAGTCAGTGACTCGATGCAACCTGCTGACTCCAGAGTTTTAAGTGTCTCTCACAACAGCCCCTTCAGTGGCTCAGCTCTGAATCAGAGAGATAGTCAGAACAGGAAGAAGTCTGTGTGCATTTCTGTCTGAGGTGTTTTCTGCATAGCAAAGCTATCCTCTCTGTCGGGGGTAACTCTGAAGTGCCCCCCCCTCCCCCGACTCTATCCTCATATAAACCCTCTTGATCCACAACGGTAGCACGACTCGTGTTGCGAATGACCACAGTCACCAATTCTTGTCATGTATGTCTGTCTGATGTTGGAATTGTGTGTACCGAAACAATTGAATTTCCCTCTGGGATTAATCAAGTATTTTCGAACTGAATTGAATTAAACACGCCTCCATATGTTAAACAACACATGCTCCAGTGATTATGGTCTGTTCTGAAGCTGATTCATAACTTTCTGCTGCAGATATCTATAAAAGACTTCCTGTTGGAGTGGATTTAAATTCAGTCCAGCTCTGCGTGTCGCCAAGTGTCTGACTGATACCCTCCATCATCTGCTCCCCGTGTGCAGCTGCGTCTACCGGGGACGTCCTGACTCTCGTGTCACTGTCGTGGGCTGTGCTGAGCTAACCTCTCTCTGGTCCGAGTCTTTCTGTTTGCAGGTGGGCGTGTCCCGGAGAGCAGCTGCTGTCAGTCTTCTCATCAGTACTGGGTAGCGTCTCGCCTGTACTCTGCCTGTCTCTGACTTGTTGTCTCCTGTGTTCCCTGCTTGCCTCGTACTTACCTGCCGTTCCTCAGACTCCCCCCCAGGTACCTCTCGTTCATTTGACTGCACTCCTCTTCAAGAAAGAAACTCCCAGAATCACCCCGACCGCCTCCTCTCCAACGCTCACCTGCCCCGCTTGGACACTTTGGATTCCTGCGCTCAGCTCCCAGCCATCATCTCTGCCCCTCACAACCGCCTCGCTCAGCCAGACCCGCCTCACCCTCCTCTCAAGCTCCCCAAGCGCTCTGGAAACCGTAAGCCTCCCCTCACCCCGTTTATTTGTATTTTCCTGCAGCTACTCATCATCGTCTCTGCTACAGGATGCTATTGGACCCTCCCGAGCCCCAAACCTTCACTCGCACTTCTACCAAACAACATAAATACTTTTTTTTACCTACCTTTGCCTCCGTGGTGATTCTACATGTCGTGGGTGAAAAAACGACACCCCAACACGACAGTCGCAGGTTAACTAAATCATCAGCGTCTGCCGTCTGGATCTGTGGAGCGCCGCTCGTCTTCTGCAAAGCCTCCATGCTGCTCTTAGTCACGCTTTGGCCCCGTTTCTAACGGCTGCTGTGAGCAGTGTTAAGGATCTGTTTGTTCTCCCCGCTGGTGGCGTTTAACGCCCATAACCCGGTTGAATCTGATCATTTCTGAGAAGGGACAAACAGCCGATCCGGCCCGCGTGTTTATGACTTGTTACGACGCCTGACTCAGGTGTAACATCGGGCTAATGTGTGTGTTCTGTAATCCCACACTGCCGCCGGTTACCATCATCCTCGCCGAAGCGTCGTGTTGAATGAACACATTGTTTTTATTACGTCCTGGAGACGAATAAAGTCCCGAGCTGGCGGACGAGGAAGCTGCTTGTGTTTTTGCTCCCGCAGACCGAGGGAAGCAGGCCGACTCCAGATAAATCAGGACAAATGAGCTCCGGCCGTCCTGCCTTTAAACCTGCAGGGGAGATAAATGGAGCTCAGCCCGGAGTTTGAATTCTAATCAAAGCTGTTGGAGGAGCAGGATGTGAGGTTAAATGAAGTAGGAACACAGCAGGAAGCGATTATAAAACAGCGATTTGTTTAAGTCGGCGGTGTCGCGGCTAAACGACGAGGAGGAGGGGAGAGCTGATGAAGAAAGGAGAATTTATTACGCTGACACCTGACCCATAAACACACCACCTTATTTAGCTCCGCCTACAGGAGGGTGGGGCTTGGAAAAGACACTCAGTCACAGATAACCACTGTACGTGTCTGTTGGCCATCACCAGGGGCGGCGTTAGGCCTGGCTACTTGGGCTCAAGCCCCAGATGTTTTATGAAAAGCCCCGGATCTAAATCGCGGAAGTAACATGCAGTACCAAAGTCCAACAGAGAGGGAGCAGCTGGCAGTAGCTTGTATACAGCCTGCCTTAGCCTCCACCACTGAAGAAGAAGCCCTTCAGCAGCCAGCTTCTTCTACACTCTCTGCCTGAAACATGAGTGAAGATGGACATAAGGACGTTTTTTAGACCAAAAGTACAACGACAGAGCCCCAGCTTTGATGAGACTGGTGTTGACTCAGGTTTGTGAGACTTATTTGAAAATATTTGTTGTGCTGCTGGTTTGCCTAAAGTTAGCTTATCAGGTAAAGTTGTTGGAGAAAGAAAGGGAATATTTACTATCATCTCACACTAAACACTAACAGGAACAATACTCTGCCCTGAAAATGCTTAATATGTAGCTTCAGATTAAAAATTATGTGGTACAAGACATATATGATGTTGACTAGTGTGTGTCACGTGTGTGTGTGTGTGTGTATGTGTGTGTCTGTGTGTGCGCGTGTGTGTGTTTGTGTTATGGGCTCGACACACGGGAGGCGACATCGCCTCTCCTCCATTCATTTTCAATGAGACATGCGCGACAAAGCGAAAATCGCGGGTCTCCCTCCTACTAAGCGAAACGTGAAAAACGTGCGTGTGAAAGTTTGCACTCGTGCACGTGTCGTGCACGGACAACCCAGCGACACGATCCCAGAAAGTTGAAACATTTTCAACTTTTCATCGCTGTCGCTCGGACGAGGACCAATCAACGGAGGTTTCATTCACTGACCAATGAGCGGACAGGATGCTCCGTACATCTCCGAGCAAACATGAAGGAGAAGTTGATTATTATTAAGTTTTATAGTAAAATCAGAAGTAAGATTTCACATAACTCTAGCAGCACCTTGTGAAATATCATATCTACCGCTTTATTAACTCTGAACTGCTTAAATAACCTTAATTCCCTCCAACCTGACACAGCCAAACAAAACAACGGAAGTTTCTATTTCGCCATGGAACAGAACGCGTAGACGGCTTTGCCGCTGGCCGCTGCCGCGGATCGCCTCCCGACAAATTTCGCTGATCGCGGTCGTTTGTCGCCTCCCGTGTGTCGAGCCCATTAAGCCCCGGATCTCCTTCAGTCCTAAATCCACCCCTGGCCATAACAGGAATAACGAAGAGGAGAACGTGTAGCTGAGAAGGAGAAGAGCAGGTCCAAGGTGAAGGAGAACGTATGGAAAACAAGACGCGGCGGATCAACTTCCACCATAATCCAGGCTGCATTCACGCTCCGAGAAGTCCATTAGTAGTAGATCAGAGACGCTCTTTCAGTCCAAACAGAGAAGTCCTTTAGGACTGCAGGGAGAGCTTTCTTAATGCTAGCTAACCACCACTGTTGGGTCAGCAGGGACTCAGGCTGGATCCTGGATCCTGGTGACTTCATATTCCAGGAACAAGCAGCAAACCTATTCAAAGGATCAGCAGCAACACAAAGTCAGATGGCGAGCCAAAGGACGACAGAGTGCTTTTGCAGCTGGACCAGAAACCTCCAACAAGGAGATTAAGCCAGAAGAATCCAGAAAGCCCAAGTGACGGGGAGAAGGAAGTCTGGGCCTCCCTGCTTAGGCTGCTGCCCCACGACCCAGCTCCAGGGTTAGGGTTAGGGTTATTGTTTAGTCCCACACAGATGAACTGGATCACCGGACCAGATCCTGGAACACAGAGGTGGGCTGACCCTGTTTGGAGATGATCAGAAGGACCAGACGGGTCCAAAGCAACAGGAACCAAAGCCTGGTGGTTTCATCTTTCAGACAGATTCTGTAGAATACTAAATCTGTTCTTAAAGCCGATGTCCCCCCAAACAGCTGAGTAAAACACACCTCTAATGACCCAAAGACCCTCCATGAGCCAATCTTAAGGACTTGTAGCGACCCCTCCTCCCTCTAGGGGGCAGTAGCAGGACCCCCCAGGCCTTCTGTCACTTCAATAAGGTCCCTACCGGAGATATGGTGTCAGAGGTTCGGTTTCTCTGGTTGTAAAGAATGTTTTTCACCATTTCCAAACGATGTACACACTCCATTTGATGGAGTAATTGCTGTGTGAGATACTTCCTCCTGGTCCTGAAAGGACACCCCCCACCCGCCACCCCCACCACCACAGTTCATTAAACGGCTTTTGTTGGACAGAAAGTGGAAGGATCAGGACAAAAGGAGCCGAACACCTGATACTCACACACAGCTCTCAATCAGCACTCCTCCATATGGATTAGACACCCTGTATGTGTGTGTGTGTGTGTGTGTGTGTGTGTGTGTGTGTGTGTGTGTGTGTGTGTGTGTGTGTGTGTGTGTGTGTGTGTGTGTGCGTGCGTGCGTACGTGCGCGTGTGTTTAACTGAACAGAGGCTCTTCAGGAAGCAAAGTAAAACATGAGAAGGAAATCCCAACTCCTAGAGCCCGGCATCTCCTCTCAGAGAATTCTGCTGTTGTGTCCTTGGGCAAGACACTTAACCCACCTTGCCTGCTGGTGGTGGTCGGAGGGACCGGTGGCACCAGTGCTCGGCAGCCTCGCCTCTGTCAGTGCGCCCCAGGGCAGCTGTGGCTACATCGTAGCTCATCCCCACCAGTGTGTGTGTGTGTGTGTGTGTGTGTGTGTGTGTGTGTGTGTGTGTGTGTGTGTGTGTGTGTGTGTGTGTGTGTGTGTGTGTGTGTGTGTGTGTGTGTGTGTGTGTGTGTGTGTGTGTGTGTGTGTGTGTTGTGAAGCGCCTTGGGGGGTTGTAGAACCCTAGACATTATACACATGGAGGCCATTTTCCAAGATCAGAAAACAGCCTTTAACCTTTACGATGAAACAACTTGAGAGGAACTAGATCATTAAGCCTTTTTTCTCAGTAAAAGTTAGAACAACCCTAAAGACGCTAATACTCGAAGCTGATTGGGTAGAGGGCAGCCGTTATGCTGTGATGCTGGATTACAATGGGTTTCAAGTGTCGTCGGTGCAGATGGTGCCCCAAATCTCCAGAGGATTCAGGGGGTTGGCACACGCCGCATGCCCACAAATCTGCTGCCCTGCTGGGTCTTTGTGAGTCTAGAGGCCCCCTGTTGTCCCTGGAAGTCCCCCAATAATAAAGGATCTTCTCCAAAACGGCAACGCTTCAGCTCCAGCTCAGATCGTCTCCTCTCCAGTCTGCTGTGGGATCCAAGACGCTCCTTTCATTTTCCCTCATGGCTTTTTATTAGCATTAGGAATTTTTAGTTTAGTTTCAGTCTAAAAATATTTTTGACTGTAGTCAAGATTTGGTCTCTCAATTCACCCTATAATTGTATTCACACACACACACACACACACACACACACACACACACACACACACACACACACACACACACACACACACACACACACACACACACACACACACACACACACACACACACACACACACACATTCAAATCTACATCTGGTTAAAACTGTGATGTAAAACGAAAGAACAGCTTTAAGAAAATTTCCTACTGAAAAATACAAAAAACACAAATAGCCGAGTTTGAAATCGGGTCTCGATGTTTATAAAGTAAACAAATCTCTAAGCCAGTAATTCTATGTCCCAGTCCTGGAGGTCGGTGTCCAACGTGTTTTAGTCTTAACCTGTTTACACACCTGATTTCAACCGGCAGTGAATTAAAGGTGTGGGAAACTCAGCAGACAGCAGAGTTTGGACTCTTACTTCCTGATATGTGGACATCTCTCCTCTGATTGGCTAACAGCAACACGACTCTACCACTGACTGTCTGCTCTGCAACGTTTATGTTTATGTTTATCATTTAGCAGACGCTTTTACCCAAAGCGACTGTGGATGTTTTACCTCCACAAATAACAAAAGCCTGGAGGAGTTCTGCTCTGTGGTGGAGTTGCTAATGCTAACAGTTAGCTTCTACTAGCTGAGACGTTCTCTGCTGTTTCCTGGACGCTAAACCAAGAAACAGCTTCCCCGTCGTGAGTCCAGATGGGTGACTCCATGAATGTAAGAGACAGTGTGACGTAGATCTGTCAGGACTTTCTAATCCTAGAGTTTCACCGTCTGTTTTCTATCAGAAGCTACTGCAGGAGATAGGTGTAGGAGACTATTTTCATGTTCAGCCTGCATGAAACACTCAGAGTGACCCGTTGGAATCAGAAACAATAAGTAAAAGATGTTTTTTCAGCGTTCCACACCTTTAACAGGCTTCTGCTGCACAGGTGATTCAACCACTGAATCAAGAGTGCAGGAGTAGAGAAACCACTAAAACATGCTGGATAGCAACCTTCCAGCGCCAGGATTGAGAAACACTGATCTAAACTATAATTGTTAGAAATGTTGCAGCATAAATAAGTCATAAACCGTCAAATAAAACACTATTCACACACATCAGCATCACTTCACCCATCATCTCTAACATGACAAAGCTGACGAGTCTGTTTTATCTAACAAACACTTTCAGATGGTGACAATCTAGACCTTTTCTCCAGACTGTGGAGGTTTTCTTCTTTTTAACAGAACCGGTTCAGCTCTGGTCCAACAGAACCACAGCAACAGAGACACTGGTATGGTGTACGTTTGAGGGCACCCTCAGGTCTCAGGAAAAACACACCAGATGTAGGTCTTATCAGAGGAGCATCCTGCAGGTGGCGCTGTTGTCAGGTCACGACTGAAACCGAGTCCAGATAAGTCCTCAACGTTGTCATAATCAGGCCCCTAACACCACGCTAAGTTTAGTTAGCTCTCCCTGTTCTCGGTTCCTCTGCTACAGTTACTGACCGTTAGGTTAGCTTGTGAAATCTACGTGAATAAAGCTACGAGTCTGAATCCTGCGTTCGTACGTTACGTCGCACGTTGTTTAGACAACACTTCTCTTTTCTTCTGTTTATAAGCGTGAAACACGTTTCCACTGACCTTTGTGACATTTGTAACAAATGCAACTCTTTCAATAACGTTCTTGAAAAACCACCTGGCAACAGCGCCACCTGCAGGGAGCTCCTCTGTGAGTCGGGCCGATCTGACGTCTGATGGGCCTTTGAACGAAACTTGGAGTGCGTCAACTCTAACGTTTCACGCCCTAACCCTTCACATTCACCTACAAATCAGCCGCCAACGGCACGGACTTCTGCTTCAACCAGGAAATATATCATCATCATCATCATCACCTTTATTTATAAAAGCACTTTACAGACATATATCATGTCACCAAGGTGCTGCACAAGACTAAACTAAAAAGATAAAACAAAGAATATATAGGAACCCAATGAAAAAAATTAAAAACAGCAAACTACAAAACATCAGTTAACACAGATTTAAAAGCCAGATTATAATAATGGGTCTTCAGCGCCTTCTTAAAAACCTCTACTGACGTGGAGAGTCACACAGATAATGGAAGCTCATTCCATAATTTTGGGCCTGCTACCGAAAAAGCCCCGTCTCCTCTTGTTTTGAGCCTAGTTGCGGGGACTAGAAGCATATGGTGACTCTCTGAGCGGAGCGAACGACTAGGTATATATGGCTGTAGCAAGTCCGATAAATATTCTGGTGCCATCCCATTCAATGCCTTAAAAACCAATAAAATAATTTTAAAAGGCACTCTAAAAACGACCGGTAACCAGTGCAGATCTGCCAGGATGGGTGTCACATGATGATATTTCCTTTTCCCTTCTAGGAATCTTGCCGCGGCGTTTTGCACAAGCTGCAGACGAGCTCCTGTACTCTGTCTCACCCCAGTTAAGACAGAGTTACAGTAGTCTAAACGAGAGGTGATAAACGCATGCACAACAGTCTCGAGGTCCTTTCTTGTTAAAAATGACTTCACTTTGGCCAGACGTCGCAAGCGGTAAAAAGAGGACGATACAACCGCACCCACATGTGCATCAAAGGTGAAAGTGTTATCTAATGTCACTCCTAAGTAGGGTTGGGTACCGAATTCGGTACTTTTTAAGGTACCGACCGAATTCCATAGTACCGACTGAGCACCGATTCACGTCATTTGAAACGGTGCCTCGTTTCGGTACCCGTCCTTCATAACGAGAACTTGCCTAGACAGCTGCGCATGCGCAAGAGCGTTATGTCGTCGGTCACTGCGAGCGAGTTGTAAACAGAGCAGCACGGTAGAAAGAACGCACGCTAAAGCTTGGGTCCACTTCACTAAATGTGATGGGTAACTGGGTGATGATGAAACCAGCGACAACGATCTAAGTGAGACATCCTGATCTTAATCTGCTCCGGTAGGTAAATAAAATGTTTAAGATAACGTTAGCTTGATATGTTAGCTTCCGTGTCGCTAATGGTGCGTTCGCTTTCTGCTCGGAGCTCCGAATTTCCGACTAGAAGAACATGAACGCGCTCTAAAGTTTGGCTTCACTTTACTAAATGCGACGGGTGATTGGGTGAAGATGAAACCAGCGACAATGATCTAAGTGTGAGGCATCATCATTTTAATCTGCTCCAGCAGCTAAATAAACTGTTTAAGATAACGTTAGCTTGATATGTTAGCTTCCATTGCTACCATTGTTATCAGCTAATGGTGCGTTCGCTTTCTCCTCGGAAATTCTAACTTCCCAGTAGGAAAAATCAAATGAAA
This sequence comes from Nothobranchius furzeri, assembly GCF_043380555.1. Classification (NCBI taxonomy): domain Eukaryota; kingdom Metazoa; phylum Chordata; class Actinopteri; order Cyprinodontiformes; family Nothobranchiidae; genus Nothobranchius; species Nothobranchius furzeri. The sequence goes on along the minus strand of NC_091746.1, from coordinate 71,252,162 downwards.
AAGGACGGCAAAAGGAATGAAGATACACAGTAAATTTAGTTCACAGTAAAGATGTTTGCTTCAGTTTAATTATCAGCTTATAAAACTACAAGGACGATGTTAAAATACAAACAGTTGTATGTAATTTATCGTGATATTTATCAAATATTGTTATATATTGAGAAAAATATATATTTAATTATAAAAGAGAATTAAAATAATAAACACTCAAAAGTATCGAAAATTGGTACCATTAAGTACCGGTATCGATTCCTAGGTACCGGGAATTAGTACCGAATCGATTCAAATGTCAAAGGTACCCATCCCTACTCCTAAGTTGACCGCCGAAGAACGTAGGTAGGCATTTATATCCCTACAATCTAGTTTTGATCGCTCTGAATCACGATGCAACCCAAACAGCACTGCCTCAGTCTTGCTTTCATTCAGACATAAAAAATTGTCCGTCGACCATGACTTCACTTCAGTTAGACAGTGTATTACGGTAATAATGGGTCAGTCGCCTCTATAATCCAAGGGTAAGTAAAGTCGTCAGTCGTCAGCATACATATGAAATCGAATTCCATACTTCCTCATGATGTCCCCCAGTATAAAAACGAATATATATTGTTGAATATAAAAGAATTCCTCACAATGCCGCTGCTCTCCGAGGACGAATCATAGATGTAGTTGATCTTATCCGCGTTTTCAGTTCAACTCCTTTAATTAGTTCAGTCAAACTCATTTATTCAGTAAATCGTTCGTTTTGATTCATGTTTCCAGATTAGAGTTTTGTTTATTAGTTCTGTTGCAAAAACCAGTTCTTTGTGTTCGTCTGAATCAATTAAAGCACATTTTCATCAGCGTACCTGAGGTCCGGTCCAGGAGGAAGCCTCAGACTTCCCTCTCTCTAGGGACAAGAACCTGCTCCTCCTAGAAGATCCCGAGGTGATCTCCAGCTCCTTCCACTACCTGAAAACCTTCCAGAAGACCAGGAAGTGGCGGGGAGGAGTGCCCGGTACGCCAACACAGACTCCGCCTGCATCAAGGCGAGGTTAACCAGCAAGCATGTTCGGGTGTTGAGCCTAAATGTGCATCCCCTGTTGTGGGATGAAATGTGAATTAACATGTTTGTTATCGGTGTTTCACGGACAGATACGCCAAAAAAGCGGCTGAAACACGTTTCATTTGAAGTAATAATAAGAAATAATTTTGAGTGACATTGCTTCTTTTGTTAATCAACAGCAAAATAGTTGAAGCAAACACAAAAATAATGTAAAAAATATTAAAACTTTAGTCTCAAACGTGTCAAAAACAGATCGACGGTGGCACAGGAGTTAAGTGCTCGCCCCGCAATCGGAAGGTTGCAGGTTCGAGTCCCGCTCAGTCTGTTGCTGTCGTTGTGTCCTTGGGCAAGACACTTAACCCACGCTGCCTGCTGGTGGTGGTCGGAGGGACCGGTGGCGCCAGTGCTCGGCAGCCTCGCCTCTGTCAGTGCACCCCAGGGCAGCTGTGGCTACATCGTAGCTCATCCCCACCAGTGTGTGAATGGGTGTGTGAATGGGTGAATGACTGATGGTGTTGTAAAGCGCCTTGGGGGGCTCCAGGACTCTAGAAGGCGCTATATCAAATACAGGCCATTTACCATTTACCATCTTTTCATTCTATTGTTGCTATTTCATCGTGTTTCTAGTCAAAAACTGAACTTTTTCAGGAGGAACTGTCATGTTCTGAGTCCTTGTGGTCCCAGCCCCTCCAGGCTTCCCTCATGTTCCCCCTCCTATATCCTCTTCCTGTGGTTCTGGTCTCTTTAGTTCCTGTATTTAACCCCGAGTTCACCTCTCTTTAGTTTTCTGTATGTTTAGATGATCTAGGTTGCATCTCTCTAGTGTATAGTTTCCTTTCCCATTAGGTCCGGTTTCCTCTCCTGCCCCGTCCTGCTCCTCCTCTCAGGTAGTAGTCACACCTGTGCCCAGTTCCCTTAACCACCCAGCCATGTGTGCATCACTCTGTCATGTTTCCCAGCGTTTGTAGCCGCTGGTTTCCAGTTCCCCGTGTTTCACATTTCCAGCGTTTCGGGTCGTTTCCCTCCTGTGGGTTTTTCAGCCTAGTTGGTCCCTCGGTTCGGAGTCTTTTGGAACTGTTTTTATGCGCTTCTCTAAATAAAGACTTTAAATGTTTTTTTACACACCTCATCTCCTCGAGTCATTCTGGGCTCCTGCACTTTGGGACCAACCTTTCCCTCAACGGGACAGAAACACGGATAAGACACGAGTTCACATTCTGAACATGTGAAAAACAGCTCTAATTATTTGTCGTTTACTTCCGCAATTAGCGGTCGTTTCGATGGGGACGCACATTTAGGCAGGCGAGCTCTTTTGAGCACAACACCGGCTCTAAGGCTGAGCCCGGCCACCCTGATGAGGAAAACCATTCCTGAATCCCTGTATGCTGGTCCTTACCCCCCACCCCATCCAGCTCACACACACACACACACACTAAGTTCATATTCTAATTCTCTAATTAATTTATAATTTACATGAGATTAAAGACTTACAGGCTTCAACGCAGTTTAACAACGCTGCCACCCACCCCCTACTGTTAGAACACACACACACACACACACACTAACACACACACACACACTAACACACACACACTAACATACACATACACACACACAGAGACAAACACACACACACACACAGAGACAAACACACACACACACACACACACACACACACACACACCGCCGGTAGTGTCAGCGTTTCCCAGCAGACACTTTCTCCACTCTGTGTGGTTTTTCCTGCGCGGGTCAGCTGGTCCTAACGGTACCCGACCTGTCCTCCCGCCTCCCTCCCTCACACCCCTGGAGTGCAGCTGATGATCAGCTAAAGCACGTCGTTCTCACTCTGGGATAAAAAACTGGATCTGTTTAACTTTTCTGATTAAATCACAAATTCATGTTTGTTCTATCCTGATGAAATGAGTTTTTGAGACTCGTGACAGGCCAGGTTTGATTTCCTTGTACGGTTTTCCTCGACTGCTCCACAAGAACCAGCCTTTTGAACTCCACAAGCAGAGACTGGGAGTGGTTTCTGCTCCCCCACGGACCCGACCCGGACGAACCCCCGCCAGCACGTTAGTGTTATTAGTGCTTGGTGCTGTGTAAAACCTGACTGGGTGTTATTAATTACGTCATATAAACTAAAGCTGTAAAACTTCCAGATTTCTATAAATAAACAGCGTTCCCTGACAGGTCGGTCCGTTTATGAGTCCGTGTGGCGTTCCGGTCTTTGTGTTGAAGGGAACCCATCTGCTCTGTGTGTGGGGGTCAAAAGGCCAGCGATGACCTCCTCCCTTCTCCTCCAAACCCAAACATCTGCCACCGCCCCTGACCGGGAGCAGCTAACAGCTCAGCAGGAGCTTATTAAGCGAGTCCAAGTGTGGCACAGATGGGACGACAAGTGTTGATTGTTATGGAGATGAGGGCGAAGCCTCGGAGCCACCAGAATTCCCCTCGGAGTTCACCTAGGGAGCAGGAAGACGAGCGCCACTCATCCTTCAGACGCTCACTTTTACTGCTCACCATAAAAAACCTGCTTTTGCAAACAGAGTCCCCCCCCCCCCTCTCAGCGGTATTATCACACGTTTCCTACATGCTGTTGTAATAAAGTTGCTGTTCTTTAAACAGCGAATCTGATGAAAGTGATCCAGAGAAACACGAATACGACGCTGAAACGAGATTTCTGCTTTTTGCTCTTTTCAACGATAAAGATTCTCTGCAAGGACTGAACGAACAGCAGAATATAACATTATTGTGTTTTAGTTATTTCACCTTCAGATGAGGATCAGCACCTTCAAATCTGAGACCATGGTTCTCGACCGGAAAAGGGTGGCTTGCCAACTCCGGGTCGGGAGAGAGGTCCTACCTCAAGTGGAGGAGTTTAAGTATCTCGGGGTCTTGTTCACGAGTGAGGGTAGGAGGGATCGGGAGATCGACAGGCGGATTGGTTCGGCGTCTGCAGCGATGCGGACACTGAGCCGATCTGTCGTGGGGAAGAGGGAGCTGAGCCAGAAAGCCAGGCTCTCGATTTACCGGTCGATCTACGTCCCAATCCTCACCTATGGTCATGAGCTTTGGGTAATGACTGAAAGAACGAGATCGCGGATACAAGCGGCCGAAATGAGTTTCCTCCGTAGGGTGGCCGGGCTCAGCCTTAGAGATAGGGTGAGGAGCTCGGACATTCGGGAGGGACTCGGAGTAGAACCGCTGCTCCTCCGGATCGAAAGGAGTCAGTTGAGGTGGTTTGGGAATCTGGTCAGGATGCCTCCTGGACGCCTCCCTGGGGAGGTGTTTCGGGCATGTCCTGCCGGCAGGAGGCCCCCGGGTCGACCCAGGACACGTTGGAGAGGTTACATCTCCAATCTGGTCCGGGAACGCCTTGGGGTCCTGCCGGAGGAGCTGGTGGAGGTGGCCGGGGAGAGGACGGTCTGGAGCTCCCTAGTTGGGAAGCTGCCCCGCGACCCGGACAAGCGGAGGAAGACGACGACGACCAGATCAGAGTTTTCCCTCCAGAACCCTGCAGCACAACTCTGGTTTATCTTTTACTCCGTTTCAGTCGGAACACTTTTAGCGTGTTAGAAAGAGGACCGGCCCACTCACAGCCCTGCCTCAGACCCGCACACATCAGCCTGGACAGCGGCCAATCAGCTGTCAGAATCACAGTATGGAAATCCAATCTGTCATTAAAACCCTGCGGCTACAAAGATGGCAGAAAGTCTCAAAACACTAAATGATGCTCATTTTTTGTGTTGGTGTAAATAAAAGATTTCATCTGAAGCAGTTTTATGGGACTGGCTGGCGCGGCTCCCTGGCCGCAGATTCTTTACGGTTTAATCAGCCTGAAGACGGAAATCTGAGTCCTTTTTAATGTAATTTAAACAGCAAAGATGTTGGATGAGCAGCATCTCAGCGAGGTCACCTCTGGAAGCCGAAATCAGAGGCTGGATGGACACAAACGATCAAAAACGAAGGTCTCCGAGGCGTTCGGATCGCTGCAGCCGGCACAACTAAAACACATCTAAAGAGTCGGATTCGTAACAAAACCCGGAGGGGCGTGGCAGCTGGACTAGTTAACACATGATGACAGAAAACACACTTGGTACCTGGCGTAAGTCTTCACTATCACTCACAAACAAGACCCTAACAGGGAGCGCCGCTCGGATAACGGTCTTTAAGCTTTCCTAAGTCTAAAGTTTTAGCTGACCTTGGTGCTTAAAGGTCAGGTAGATGATCATGGAAAAGGTCCAGCCCCTTTGGTTTAGGCTCCACCTCTAGGCCATCGCTCTAGGCGGCACCTTTTCTGCCATAATAACAGAACACGGCGGGGCTCCTCGTAGTCCGGACAGGAGCCACTGGGACCCGGATCGGTGACCCAGCTGGGAGGACTGGGAATGTTTCACTGGAAACCTGCTACGCTAGTTCGGCTTAGCACTTTAGTATGCTAGCTAACATAGCTAGCCCAGCTCTGGCTTCGCTTCCTGTTTAGCTTCTCCGATGAGAACACGTGATTGGAGCACATGGAAGCGTATGTGCGGGGGGAGGGGGGGTTCCATGATTGTACGTTTCAGAGGTGATTAAATCTCATTCTTTGGTTGTCTGAAGAACTTTTCATGCAACGTGGCAACAAATGTTCCAGGAAACCACCTAATGCACCTTTAAAGAGTTCAGTTAAACAAATGAACCCCCCGTAGACCTTCACTGCTAACACACAGAGCCACTTCTGACCCCGATCAGGATTCACCACAAACCCCGCCCACTCCCGCTGATACGGCACCACCTTCGTGCTTCCGAGGGAAACTCTCCTCTGTGAGCGATCACCAGAAGCTGCAGCTCTGAGGCTGATGTGACGTTTCCACCCATTCTGGTGTTTTCCAGACTTCCTGGTTTTCCTCTCAAAGGCCGGTTTTGTAAAGGCGGCGACCTGTGACACGTCCTGGACCACGATCAAAGCTGACAGCCTTCATGTCTCGGGGGGGTGGGGGGGGGGGTGGGGGGGGGGCAGGAGGACACAAACTGCTGGGGTCACAAATCATGTAAAACACCCCACTGCTGTTTAATCAGATCAGCTGTGAGCCCAGGTGTGCCTCCATCTTTCATTTTTAACCTGCTGCAGAAGGAAACACCAGAGAGTTCACCGCGGCTTCCATAACATCAGCTTCTGTTTTCACCGCCGAGTCACTCAGCCGTGCAGGAAATCTAATAATATTAATATTAATAGCAGCCGGGGGTTCATCACTGACAGACAAATAAATGAAAGCTTATAGAACTTGTTGGTTTTCATTTGAGATTGGGTTAAATAACGGGATTAAATGTGGTTTCTGGATTATTCTGAGTTATGAAGTAGTCTGGTCTAGACTTTTAAACCCTAACCCGTACGGTGCTGTGATAGCATTACTGTTCTTATGTAGTTCAGCTTAAAATATAAAAATACGTTTTTCTCTCCAGAAAAACTGCAACTAAATTTAGACAAGAACAAGTAAAAAGGTCTGCAGTAAGTAGAAGACGTAGGTGCGGGACGTGTTCTCATCCCAGGATGTCCCCCTGTATCCCACAACCTCTGTCCGGAGGTCAGACGTTCCCGCTGCTGCATCGTCTCACTTCCCTGGAAGATAATCGGACAACTTTCAGTCAGGAGCTGGAACCGGAAGCCCGAACAACTACGGTTCTGACCGGGGGGGCTGCCAGAGATTTTGGGCCCCATGAAAATAAATCACGCTGGGCCCCCTTGGCGGCTCATCCATAGAGGGTGCTGGGGGTCCACCCTCCCAAATGCGAAGGGAGAAAAATTTTAGAAAAAAAAAATATATATATATATTTACTTTATATTTGTGCTTCAGTTTTGCTTAATTATGTACGTCTACATGCATTCTTATTTATTTATAGGGACGTGTGTTGGTGGAATTCTGGCGATACGATATGTATCACGATACCGGGAGATGGTGCGATACATTGATATGTATTGCGACATTCAGCCAGACAATATTAGTGCTTTTTTTAGACTGAATTTATTGTAGGAAAATTCAGTCAACAGTCCAGATTGATGCAGATCAGGTTTAACGTGAGGTATCTGAACCATAACGGAGGGATTTACATTTTAACGGTGGAAACAAAACCCAATCAAATGAATTTGTCAAAATAGAGACGTCTGAATAAATATACACTTCATTAGGACAAAAAGGTGTTTTTAATGCCTTACATTAGAAAAAACACTGCAAAGTAAAGTACGTGATTTTTAACTCTTTTTTTTTTTAATTGAAGTTTGAAACTTTTTTGGGCCCCCTGACAGCCGCGGGCCCTTAGAATCGCCCCAACCTTTTCCACCTTTACGGCGCCCCTGGTTCTGACTACGGTTCTGAGGTGTCTTTTTGTCCTGGTGGGGACATCAGGTGTGGAGGCGAGGCCGAACGGCTGTTACGTTTCTGCATTTCACCGCTTTCACACAGAAAGTGGTGAGCACAGGGAGGGAAGACCAAAAACCCATCCTGGAAGTGGGAGAACAGCTGGAGCAGCTCGGCGTGCAGCGGCGTGATGTCAGGATCTGTGCGCGTGACAGGAAGCTGCTGCTGGACGCTTCACTAGTCTGTAAACCCATCTGGCTGCGAGGTGGAGCTCGGCTGCAGGGTTCCCGGCCGCTCCTGGACTCGCCGTGCCAAGCCTCGCCTCGTGAATATTTATGAAAGGAAACTGCCGCAGTTCAGGCAATCCATCTCATGTGGCGAGAGCTGCAGCGTGGCACAGGAAGTGGTCCGGGCTCACTGATGGTTCTGGATGCTTCTGGACTCCAGCCAGGCTGTTTGTCATCCCAGAACCTCCGAGGCCCCGTGGACCTGTTTGTCTACAGCACCGCGGGACGGCAGGTGCACAAGCACCCGACCGGGTCTGCTTCAGCCGGGATCTACGGTACCGCGTGGATCAGAACCCACTGATCAGCTCAGCAGGAAGTCGCTGGTTAAGTAAAGATTAAACGCTGTCTAACGTTACGGGGAGCTGAAGTATTTAATCCGGGTAGTTTAATCCCGTATGCGAGTTTGAGGTTTTTCGGCGCCTCGCTGTGATGAAACCAGTTCAGCTGCACCGATTCTGGTTGGAGGGCCGATACCCATCTCTGACTTCTGACCCGACCCGAATACTCCAGTTTGTAGAATTCATTTGCTGGGATTCTGAAAGTAAGAGGGTCCGTTATGGTTACGCTGCGTTAGCGATGGTGAGTTCACGGACAGCAGAAGCGTCTGATTTCTGTTAACGAGCCTCAGTTACGGAGCAGATCATTAAAGTTGAACCAGTCAGGAGGACAGCGCCAGACTGCTCTCAGCAGCTGATTAAAGACTTGGCACACATGAAAGGACGGTTCGGGTTGGTCCTACGGGTCAAGGGAGGGTCCAGGTCTGTGGGTTCTATCCGACCCACTGGATCAGAACGACACGGATTGGAC
>NC_091746.1:71203688-71238688 GCF_043380555.1 Nothobranchius furzeri | reverse complement strand
CATCCATCCATCCATGCATCCATCCATCCATCCATCCATCCATCCATGCATCCATCCATCCATGCATCCTTGATTCTAGTTGTTTTAATTTGTCTTTCTAGTTTTCACCACCAGAAGAATTGTGTTTCCCGTTGGATTATCATTCCTACCACAATAGAACAAAATCCTAGTTCAGTCCATCCCAGATTGTCCGGATTCACTGGAATTCCCCTGTAGAAGGATGCCAACTTCGGTGTCAGTCTGACGATGTTTTCCTGACATTCACAGATGATTGGATCCATTTTGGGAATCATCAGAATCCGTCACCAGAGCAGAGCCGATTGATCCCATTAGCGGTCCGGTTCTGCTCATCTCCATCCCTCTTTGGGCTCATGATCAATACTCTGATATCAGCAGAAAAATTACAAATGATCTCCATCAGCATGTGTTTGATCAGCAGCCACGGCGGCGGCGGATCGAAACCGTATCACTGGGAAAAGAAGAGGTGACTGGAGCGGTGCGGGACCTATTGATCCACTCGGAGTGTCCCATTCATTTCATTTACAGCAGAAGATCAGAAACATGGAAGCAGGAGGAATGATGAGCAGGAAGTGGAATCAACAACCCAACACACCAGTGGGAGAGAATCCATGATTGCTAAATAATCTGTAGTCTCCTCTGGGAATCATATATATTCCCAAAAACAGCAGAGTGTGGAGCAGATGTTTGTGCTGGTCAGGCTGACGTTCCCACTGAACGTGGAACTGGTCAGGAGTCTGGAGCCAAACTGAAGAAGAATCACAGCACATGCATCTTTCCTGATCTACATCCCAACACTCCAAACTGAAACGCTGGAAGTCTCCTTATAATTCCTAAAATCCACCCTGTTGCTTCCAGGTGAACAAAAGCTGTGAGCAGAGAGGGAACCCGGTTATCTCAGCAAACAGAGCTTCAGCGAGCAGAACCGGTGCGGTGTCGTACGCCCGACCCGGCGACAGACAGCATCTTTATGGTTTTAATGGTTTTAGTGGAGCTGGGCGCTCCTCGGCAGCGAATGATGGATGGTCCTGGAACGCCCCACAGACGTTTATGATCCCCACAAGCAGCTCGACCGGAGCTCCTCATAAAGGCTCTCCTGTCATATCTGATGGGTTCTGTTTAGGACCGGACCCTCTGCAGCTGGTTTTATTCCGGTTAACGAATCGGTATTCTGGTTACAGATGATTTGATTGTTTTTATCGGGATGAAAACAAACGACTCAGCGTTACTAACACCTCCACGGTGGGTTTCCAGCTGTGGAAATGTCTTCCATGAGTTTCATTCAACAGTTTTACATAAACATGGAGTACAGAAACTTCTGGTAACAAACAAATATGTAGGGAGCAGATTAGAGCTGAAACAACTAATCGATTTAATCGATTATAATCGATTATTAAAATAGTTAACAACTTTTTTAGTCATCGATTAGTTGTTTAATAATCATATTTTACCGCATAAAGTCTATTTTTTACCACAATCTGACATCGGTTACAATCTGTTAAATTTGCCGCCAGTGTGTGGCAGTAATGAGCCACTGATCTACCAGTGGAGCCGTAGAAGAAGAAATGAGCCAATAAGTGCCCTCGTTTTTCATGACGTATCACGTTACTGACGCTCATCTTGCTGTGAGAGATGGCGGATCAACAAGAAATACGGAAGAAAAATAGAAGCGACAAAACAAGAGAAACCCCGGACAAAAACCTCACGAGTATGGGAGCACTTCACTAGATGCCTTGAAAAGACCGGTGACCTGCAAAATATGCAAAAACCATGGCACGACGGAAGCACGACGTCCCTAAGTGAACATTTGAGACGAAAACGTGGGGGCTGATGCAGCAGAGGAATGTCCGGTAAGTAACAGAAAATAAACAAGCTAACGCAGATCACATTTGGGACTTAGTGTTAGCTGAGTTCGTTATAGTGGATGTTAAACATGTTTTTTTTGCCGCGTCAGTTTACGGTGTTCTACTTCTGATTGACTAGATGCAATCGTGAATCTCCTCCGTGTTGTGAATCATGCGCTTGCCAAATTTAGCACGTCTGTTTTTAAGAGAAAAACGGCACAAACCCATAACTATGTTCCTCATTCAAAAAAGGACAACTCCGCGGTGAAAAATATACAGACGAGCTGTGTCCAGGTGAATATAACGCGGCATAGTTGTACGCTTTCAATTTTTAAATACAGGAGAAATTCAGAAAGACCTTTTTTTAACTATTAAAAGGCTGTTTTACTATCTAACGCCGTAAAACGCCTCACAACACATTTTTGTCAAATTCAATGATCACTGTATTTTGTTAATTAATTCAAATAATGTAATATTGATTTAGTGTTGTAGTGTGTGTGCTGCTTTATTTTATATGTGTACTTAATTCAGTTTATTTGTGTTTCTTATGCAGAAAAAAACAAGCAACGATGGACAACTACATGGGGAACAAGACACTCACCCCCAGCAATGCATACCACTTACAAACTCTATTCCAGATTCTACATTATTTTTTTATGGAATTTACCTCTTATATTTTGATGCCAAAAAATTATTCTGGACTGATATTTTGCACTGTTTAGCTCATTTTACACCGCTGACTGTGTTCATGTGCAATAAAATAGATTGCAGTCAACTGCACAATTCTCTTATGTTTTTCTTTTTCTTAACTGAAATGTATTCATCACTTGTATAGGTTAAATAGCTAAACAATAACAAACCGATTAATCGATTAATCAAAAAAAATCGACAGATTAATCGATTATGAAAATAATCGTTAGTTGCAGCCCTAGAGCAGATTATAATCTGCAGGATGAAAGCATGAAGCACCCAGCATTAATATGTTTTTTTAAATGTCTGAAATTATTTTTGTTAGTTTTTAAATATGCTCAGTTACCCTGAGTGCTTCATGCAGGCTGAACATGAAAATAGTCTCCTACACCGATCTCCTGCAGTAGCTTCTGATAGAAAACAGATGGTGAAACTCTAGGATAGAAAATCCTGACAGATCTACGTCACACCGTCGCTAACATTCATGGACTCACCCATCGGGACTCACGACGGGGAAGGCTGTTGTTGGTTCAGCGTCCAGGAAACAGCAGAGAACATCTCAGCTAGCAGAAGCTAACTGTTAGCCTTAGCAACTCCACCACACAGCAGAACTCCTCCAGGCTCATGTTATTTGCACTCATTTCCATCAGATCTCTCAGCTGCCATCAGTCAACAGTTTGGCCACCTCCTGTCTGGACTATTGCGACTCACTTCTCTTCGGTCTGCCTCAAAACGTACTGCATAAACGTCTGCTGGTTTAAAATCCGGCTGCTCGTACGATCACCAGAACACTACTCTGATTGCATCACCCCCATTACTCAGCAGCTTCACATTTTAGCCCTTACATATGAGGCCATTCCTAGTCTTGCCCCTCGTGTCTCTCCCAGCTCCTACAAGTCACCAGACCCACTCGCATGCTGAGATCCTCTTCTTCCATCAACGTAACTAATCCACCAGCCCGTCTCGTCACACTGAGATACGAAGGCCGGTTTAGCCGGTCGGCCCCTCCCTATGGAACTCGTTACCTGCTCACCTATGGAACACGACTAGCCGTCACCGATCCCAGGCTAATCTCAAAACTCCTGTTCAAAATAGATTATTCCATGTAGCTGTCACTGGTGTTTACCTGATGTTTTATTTGTTTAGTCTTTGAGTGGTTTTATTGGGTTGTTTGAAAGACGCTCCAAATAAAAACTATCATTATTATTATTATTATTATTATTATTATTATTATTATTATTATCATTATTATTATATTATTATTATTATTATTATTATTATTATTATTATTATATTTTTGTATATTATTATTATTATTATTATTATTATCATCATTATTATGATGATTATTACTATTATCATCATCAGTATTATGATTATTATCATTATTATCATCATTATCATCATCATCATCATCATTATTATGATTATTATTATTATTATCATTATTATTATTATCATCATCATTATTATGATTATTATCATTATTATTATTATTATCATTATCATTATTATTCTTATTATTATTGTTATCATTATTATTATTATTATTATTATTATTATTATTATTATTATTATTATTATTATTGTTATCATTATTATTATTATTGTTATTATTATTATTATTAGATAAAACAGCAACGTTGCACAGCAGACAGAGTCAGTGGTAGAGTCGTGTTGCTGTTAGCCAATCAGAGGAGAGATGTCCACATATCAGGAATATGAATGAATAACAATCTAATCAGATTCAAACAGCAAAGGGAATTTAACCAGCAACCCGGGAGATTAACTAATCTCAACACCTCATTAGAAGAAAAACAAGCTAAATGTTAGCCTATCTGGTATTAGCTCTGAGCTAGAGAGCGCTGACGGTTCCCACACTTCCTTCTCCGGGTGAACGCATGACGGAAGCAGCAGAATTCCCTTTCCTGCTCATTTCAGCCTAATCCTGGATTAAAATGCTGTAGTTTCAAATGAGATTATTTACCAACAACGGCACAGCTCACAGCTGGGATTCAGGATCCACTGTTAGACATTTCATTGGGTTTTTTACAGTACCTTACTGGCAACACTGTTGCCAGTAAGGTACTGTAATTTCCATTTACAGTAACTTACTGGAAACAGTGTTGCCAGTAAGTTACTGTAAATTGAAATTACAGTAGTGGTACTGCATTTGTGTTTTACAGTTCTATCACTGTTATTTTACAGTTCTATTACTACAGTATGGTCTCAGTTACTGTAAAACTGAAATACAGTACCAGTACTGGCACTGTATTTCAGTTTTACAGTAACTGAGACCATACTGTAAAATAACAGTAATAGAACTGTAAAATAACAGTTATGGTACTGTATATATTAAAATGAGGTATAGGACCACTACTGTAAAAAAAGTGTTTCTTACAGTAGTGTTGTACCATTTTTTTGTTCATACTTGTAGACTGTTTAATAATAATTAAAATTGTAATAAAATAATTTAAAAGTTTAATGAATGATCTTAAAGTTTTCCTAAATTGACTTAAACAGTTATATTAAATCAAAACAAACTTCTCTTACAAAACATAGGATTCTTTATTTCGAACACCTGAAACATAAAAAACATTAGAGGTTATCTTATGTAGAAAAAAAATCTCATTCAAAATATTAGAAATTCACCTCAAATCATTACTGGAAAAAATAAAACATTTTACAGCTTATAGAACATCAGAAACAGGCAAACTAACCTTTACTCATTAACTTTGAAGTATTACTATTATAAGACATATAGTGTATTGATTAGTTTATAGTTTGTAAACAGTAACTAACACGAGTAATTGTTCAGTACACGAACAAAGTTTCTTTGAAGGGATATTCCACCCATAAATGAACTGTAGTCTTTTGTTGTATTCCCCAGAGTTAGATCAGTAGGGAAAAATATTTTGTAACCAGCTCAGTCATCCATTTCTGGCAGTGTTAGCTTTAGCTTAGCATACACAATGTAAGTGAATGTTAACAGCTAGCATTTACTGTGACAAAAGTCATGAATATTACTCAATAATAATCCTAATTTTTCTTGGAGACCTCAATAATCATAATGACTTCAACTGACAATAATAAAGAACACAAAGGGATTACAGGAGTCTATTTATAGTTGTGCTGTCAGCTAGCGCAGAAAGGCATAAGATAATGATACTGCAGCCCAAAACTCATTGTTCTCATAATTCACGGGGTGAAATGTTGTAAATGTTATAAGAGTAAACTTTAAGACAGCAAACTAGGAGCTTTATGGTCACTGCAATATGTTACTGTGCCTTTTAACATCGACTTACAGCGATGCTGTGTTGTGATGTAGCACGAGGTCTAAACAGGCTCCTATTATTCCTTTGTGTTATTATTTTAATTTGCTGTTAATATTTATTACACTAAATGCTAGCCATTAACATTCACTTACATTGTTTATGGTAAGCTAAAGAAAACAAAATACTACCAGAACAGGGGAGCAATTGGGCTGGTTACAAAATGTTTTTCCTCACTGATTTAACAGAAAAAAATTTCAATGGATCAGCAATTGAAAGAGTAGAATACATTGCTTTTCACAATACAAAAACATTTGTTAACAATGTAACAGTGCAACATTTGCTGTTAGAAATCTGCATTGAAAAATATTACAATAACAAATTAATAAATGAATTAATAAACTAAGTAATAACAGTGCAATGGATAGTGCAATCTATGAGCATATGCTGCATCAGGAAACATACAAAACCTGCAGAACTGTAGTTCTCAAGAACAGAATGAAATAGTGCTTGTTTTTTTTACTGATTCTGATGGGTGAAGAACCTGGCCAGAATGTTGTCCCCTCGTCTGTTGCCCCAGTGGTCCTAAAAAGGATAAGGAACATTTAAATGTACAGGTGAAACTTGAAAACTTAGAATTTGGTGTAAACTGTTCAACTTAAAGGGGAAACTAATATATGAGACAGACTTATTCCAAATATTTCAGCCCTTATTTGTTATATTAGTGATGATAATGATTTACAGCTGATTATAGTTAGTATACATGCACAAATATAGACTGTATATGTCTCGTATTTACATTGTTTTAATGTATATCCAAAAAATGTATTCTGATGGTACATTGTTTTAATTTTTTTTTATCCTTCTGACGGCATGGCGGCGCGCCACGACAAAATACACATAGCGGAAACCCTGATGCATCACTCAATTTAGCGTCCGTGCAGAAACTCAGAGGAACTTTTTTCCGCTGCAAATAACGCAAATAAAAACACGATATTTTAGCAGAAAAAATTGACCAAAACGATACGCTAGTGGACCGAACTGAAACGGTTCAAAGTAATGCAAAAGTAGTGTAATGCCTTACATTTTAAAATCAGTGATATTGTAATGTAATGAATTACTTTAAAATGAGGGTAACAAGTAATAAATAATGCATTACAGTTTTGAAGTCACTTGCCAAACACTGTTTATGTATATCAGCATACCCTAAAAATACGCACCTATTCCATGTTCTTCCACTCAAACTCTGTTAGGTGGCAAAGGAAGGACAGCACTCTGGGGTTCATGGTGGCTGATTTTCTTTTGACCAACTGTCCGGTCTTGCGACTAACTCCAGTCCGTGTCGTGCATTTGCTCCCATCTTCAGGATTGATTCTCAAGAAGAATCTGCATAAAAATGAGAAAGAAAAACAACAACAAAAATATTAAGTGCAATTTTAGTTAAGATAAATGCAGTCTGGAAGAGTGATTTAACAAAATCGGGGTATGATTCCACTATTTCTGTTAATTTGCTAAAGGATTACAATATATTACATCCCTGCGAACTCAGAAGATGTAAAAAATCTGAGAACTAAAATCAGACCAGCATAGATGTTCCCAGCATATGATGTTTTGGTGCTGGTTTAGCTGGTGAACCAGTATTATATGCTAGTCTAGCATGCTGGTCCAGGATGGGATGCTGGTCTATCATTCCATGACAAGCATACCTTGCAACATATACTGGTAACCAGCAATGCTGGTTTATGCTGTTTGTTTCAGCATGGTCAGTGGTGATTTTGCTTGATTTGACAAACATTAAGTTGCAACCTTGAAATAACAGCTATACGTGCTGTGAGCAGCGTTCTGCAGCATCCTGACAGTTTTTGCTGTCTCCATGACTGTGATCCAAATAATGATGTAACAAGCTACAACAAAGATAGTTTATGAACAAGATTAATTCACCTCCTTTCTCTGAAAATTGATTCTTAGAAAGAGCGACATAGACCTGACTGAAGACCCCCCCCCCCCCCCCCCCCACACACACACACACACACACTCAATATGCATGTATGATATATTACTGGTTTTTGTGATTTCTCAGTGCCTTTAAAAAAAAGATTCCTACCGTTGAATGAACTCCAGTGTTGCACATGCAGGCTCCTGGTATTCCACATTGAAAGCATAGAAGCTTGCCATCAACACAGAAAGTGCATCCGCAAAACCCAGGTCCTCATCTAAAATGTAGGCCACCTTTCCCTCGATGCTCACCATCCACTTGGTTGCCTCAAGGTATGTGGTTCCTATGAGACAAAACATATACACTTCAAAATCGAACATACCAATCTTTGCAACAACAGTGTTTCGCTAAATGCAAAATAAGACGCCTGGCCTGCATAATTAATTTATTGTAGTTTTTATATGTTATAATTATGTAAAGTATGTGAGATTTAGATATATATAGCCTATATTTGTGCACTTCCACTAACCATAATCATAGTTTGAAAATGTCAATAGATCCTCTTGTTCAAGTTCTTTAACAATATTCAGTATTTCAGTTTCATTTAAGTTATTCTGTTCCAGCTTCTCCTCCACTTTTTTAATTACTTGGCTCATTCCGGTGGAGTGGATTTGTTGAAATTCCTGAACTATGCACTGTACTGTTGTTGCTGGTAAAAGAAGTTTGGCTTGTAGTTTTAAGTAAAATAGTGCTAAGTTCTTTAGAAATGTGTCAGGGTTAGACTCTGAGTTGTTTTCATGACTTTCAAGAGGAGACAAAATATCATCATGATGGACCTGGGTGTGTTCACCGGTAACATCGTAGGTTTGTACATCTGCATTCTTTGGTTCTTCTGGCTTTGGAACAAATTGTTGCCTGTGTTTTCTTGAGATGTGTGTGGCAAAAGATGACCTCACTCTGAAATATTTTGAGCAACCCTCAAATGGACAAGTGATTTTTTTGCCATTACGTATGTGTACTCTTAAATGAATGCACAGCAAGGAAATATTATCTGCTGCAAAATCACATCCTTGAACACTACATTCACGAATGCCACCTGGCTGATAAGTCTGGATTTTTTGTGACACTGTAGATGTATGATTCCTGTGTGTGTGTGACTTAAATGCAGAAAATGTTCTAAAAATGGCAGAACATGTTTCT
Source organism: Nothobranchius furzeri (assembly GCF_043380555.1). NCBI lineage: Eukaryota > Metazoa > Chordata > Actinopteri > Cyprinodontiformes > Nothobranchiidae > Nothobranchius > Nothobranchius furzeri. The sequence goes on along the minus strand of NC_091746.1, from coordinate 71,229,728 downwards.
ATGCCACATGAAAACCGGTGGTTAGCCAGATTTCTGTGACTTTTTGCATGAACAAAAAAGCTTTTGTAACTTTCACTGCCATGGCTACAAACTTTACACCTAAACATAGTTGAAGTCCTCAAACAATTACTAAAAATATAGATAAGACTTCAGTTATGTGAAGGAAAAAAACTCCGGTTAGTGTGGCGTTGTGCCCAAGCTCATCCGAGTTATTTCTTTATTTTTTCGAATTGTTTTCTACGCTACACAGAGTCAAACGTTAAGACCCCAAATTGTTTTACACAATGTCAGCTTTTACTATCGTGTGAAGAAAAAACTAAGAAAAAAAGCGATGAGAAAAATCCTCAAAGTCCCGTTCTCTTTGAAATAAAGCTCTGAAATCATAAAAGCTAACACAGAGACCCGCAGCAAAACTCCACTAAAAAGATAGCACATTGAAATGCTTAAATGAAAAGTTTACCTTGGATAGTCGGTACTTGGTGGAACTTGGTCTTTTCGCTGGAGAAATTATAAGCGCTGCAGGTGTAGTCTTTTCCGTGTATGTCCCACACTTGCTCGTGTGCCGGTGAACTGTGGTTACAATGACTGCTCTTTACGACAAAATGGCGGTTCTCCGTCTTGAAGGATTTAACAAACTAAATTATTAAATGCAAAAATGACCGTTAATAACAGCTACTTACTGTAATTTTATAATAACTGTAATTTTACAGTACTAAATTGTAAATCTGGTAACTCGGCTGATGCAATCGTTCCTTGTCAGGTGACGTAAATAACTTTACAGCTTCGTATTGATAAATTACAGTAAAAATATTGAAATAACTTTCAGTTTATAGTACCTTACTGTATTTTCATAAACTACAGTAGCAAACTGTAAACTAATTACCACGTGACTTCAAACTCCCATGGTGCAATGCAAATTACAGTTACTAACTGTAGAAATTGTTTTACAGTTTAGTACTGTAAGATATGTGGTAAATTACTGTAGAAATTACAGCCGCGTCTAACAGTGTCGTTTGAGCTCTAGATGCACGCGGTGGTGCTGAGTGCTGCTGCTGCCGGGATCCCGGCCACGTGATGATGATGATGATGATGATGATGATGTCCTTGTGGTTTGTTTTCTGATTTTTGAATTTCTTTTATTATGAAACTAGTTTAGCTGCTGTCTTCGTCAGGACTCTAATCTGGGTGGGATTACTCCTGGTAAAGTGACAAACCCCTAAACCTAACCCTCCCGTCGGGATTAAGGATCAATCGTTACCAGGAATGATCCATAACAGACAAGAGCAAACATCATGTGTTCATCAAACGTGCCTTAGCCGCAGCAGCAGATCTATCACAGCGTGCTTTAGTTCTTCTCATCCGACAGAACACAAAGAGAGTATTTGACCTCCTCACCAGGTGGGGGGAGTTGTTTCCTCCTGTGGGCGTGGCCAACCCACTTGACTGACATGTACCTGCTGACAGAGCTGAGGAGGACCACAGCTCGCAAAACGCATTAGTTTTAATGTGTCTGAACGCCACATCAGTATCGGTCCGAGTTCGACTAGAATCAGAAATCGGTATCGGTCCTTAAAACCTGAACCGGTGCACCTCTGGGACGTCTGAGTCGAAATCAGCGGATTAAGCCATCAGGCTGGATTCGGCTGGATTACGATCCCAATTCGTCTGAAGCAACAAGTTGGCGATGAGAACAGGTCTGAAAGTTCTTCTCTGATGATTCCCGAGCGGTTATGGGATCGTGGAGAAGATTCCTGAAGGGAGTTAGGGAGTAAGTTTCTATTGGCTGGATTCACTCCATTTTCACTGAATCGCATCACATCAAACAGGTATTAGATCAGAACCCTCCTCCCAACCCCGCCCACCCCAGGTGAGAAGCATGGTCCAATCAGAACAGCTGCCTGCTGGAACTAGAGGACTGCACCTCACCGGGAACAGGAACGGCTTCGGTTCTGCTCTAAATTACCCGGATCAGACGGATTTATGAGCCGAGCTGAGAGGGCAGCGAGCATCAGGACGGATAACACACAGTGTGTGTGTGTGTGTGTGTGTGTGTGTGTGTGTGTGTGTGTGTGTGTGTGTGTGTGTGTGTGTGTGTGTGTGTGTGTGTGTGTGTGTGTGTGTGTGTGTGTGTGTGTGTGTGTGTGTTCTCAGATCATAAATTACCCTAACTGAAATGTCCGACTCCTGACACACACGGAGCTGATCTGGGATCTGTTTGTTCAATAGCTGAAAACAACATTATGACATCATCATGGGATCTATAACATAATCTGCATCAAACAAACAAACAAACAAACAAACATCTTTGTTTTTATTTGGACTCGTTTAGCTCAGAGCAGGTGTTGATTTTAGCCTCTAAAACATCCCATAATGATCCAACCCCGCCAACCCGTCAGAACCAAACATTTAAATTCAACTTTAATCTCATTTACTGGTTCTGGAGGCTTCGGCCCAGACACACCTGCTGATCCAGACCAGGTGTGCTGCAGGTGCGGGCCTCAGAACCAGGACGGAAACTAGAACCTCTGATCCTTCTGGTACCAGTCAGTCTTTTATCAGCTGTTGGGTCAGAACCTGGTCAGACGCAGAAGGACCTGGTCAGGCTCAGTCAGACCTGCTGCTGGTACCGACCTTTACCAGAACCTGGAGGACCAGTAGGCCAAATCCGTGACACACCAACAGAACCCACCAGAACTCCCTGTGTGAAGCAGCACCTGAACCAGAACATCAGCAAAAACTAGCAGAATCCGAACTAAACCCTCCCGGGTCCATCCGGCCAGCAGCAGAACCAGTGAAAACCACGCGCGCGCCAACACACACACACACACACTCACCGTGCACGGAGACCTGAGCTCCCAGCAGACAGCAGACCAACAGCAGGTAGACTCCTCCGGTACTTCTCTTCGGAACCAGCGCGGTCCAAACATCCCCGGTATATCCACCCGGAACCAGACCCATGCCGCTCCGCTCCGGTCCCTCTGAGTTCGACAGAAACGGATCCAGTCCAGCAGATCTGGGATTTTATCTGAAATCCTCCTCAGAATCCTGCAGGGAAATCATGGGAGAAAATAAAACCCAGACGGGTTCCGGTCCGGACGGAATGATGGTGGTGATGAAGAGGAGAGTGAGGAGAAACCTCTCCTCTCCCCAGAAACTGATCCTCAGATGTCAAACAGAAGATTCCCAAACAGGCAGCCCGGAATTCTTTCAGGAATGTAACAGCAGAACTTCCCAGAAACTAAGAAGTCTCCATCACTTCCACTCGCGTACGGAGCAGGTCCGCGCCAACTTCCCGGAGGTCCACTCCGTCTGCCGGGGAGGACGCACGGACTGGCTCGGTACAGGCTGGGGGGAGGGAGGGGGGGAGGCAAAACCCTCACTCTCTCTGTGTAGGTCTCCACAGCTGGGGGGGGGGGAGAGCGAGAGAGAGAGAGAGAGAGAGAGAGAGAGAGAGAGAGAGAGAGAGAGAGAGAGAGAGAGAGAGAGAGAGAGAGAGAGAGAGAGAGAGAGAGAGAGAGAGGCCATTGATCTAAAGAGGCTGGAGGTAAAACGCGGAGCGGATCTAAAGGGGCCGCTGCGGCCGGACGGAGATTAGCTGATCTCTGCTGCCACCTCTGGTCATTATGAGAGCTGCATCTGTCTGGGTTCTGCTCAGATGTGACAAAAACAACCAGAAATAAATGTAATTAGTTTAAATAGTAAAGGACATTCTGCGGATAATAAATCTGGTGACTTCCGGGCTCGTTTCAACCAGCTCAGCTCATGAATTAACTTCTCGGTTTATAAACGAACACAATTTAAAGATTTAACCAAAACGTGAATAAAAGGTTTATTTTATACTTTGGAAACTTTATTTAAAGACTTTTGTCATTTTATATATTATTTGGAATTCAATGTGCAATTTTTACTCATGACAAAATAACACAAGGTGATCAGTAAACAGTGGAAGGTCACCGGTACGCTCCACAGAAACAACTCAGATAAAAAATGCTGCTGCTGGACATTCTGCTCCGTTTTACGGCTTTTTGTCAGACTCTGAACCAGGAAATGGCTGCAGGCAGTGAAGCAGAAGGCAAGAAACTCCAGAGCTACCAGTGACTTCGCCCCCTAGCCAATCAGCAGCCAGAATCGCCATGCCGGCCCGACTCAGCCTTTCTAGGTACCTCAGCGGAACAGGGAGGGCAGATAGAGGGAAAATACCGAACCGTGCCCTTGGGAACAGTGGTCGGGCCGAGCTGCACCGGTCTGAGCTGCTCTGACTAGCGCTCCTGGGGGGTAAAAAAACAGCTACTGTGTCTGGTTCTAACTGGTTCTAACCGGTTTTAATATGGTTTTTCTGGGTTTGTCTGGTTCTAAATGATTCTAACTGGTTTTAATATGGTTTTTTTTTTCTTTGTCTGGTTCTAACTGGTTCTGGCTGATTCTAACCATGTCTTATCTGGTTGTTTCTGGTTCTAACTGGTTCTGGCTGGTTCTAACCACGCCTCATCTGCTTGTTTCTGGTTCTAACTGGTTCTGGCTGGTTGTAACTGGTTCTGGTTGGTTCTAACTGGTTCTGGCTGGTTATAACTGGTTCTGGCTGGTTGTAACTGGTTCTGGCTGGTTCTAACTATGTCTTGTCTGCTTGTTTCTGGTTCTAACTGGTTCTGGCTGGTTGTAACTGGTTCTGGCTGGTTCTAACCAAGTCTTATCTGGTTGTTTCTGGTTCTGGCTGGTTCTAACTGGTTCTGGCTGGTTGTAACTGGTTCTGGTTGGTTCTAACTGGTTCTGGCTGGTTGTAACTGGTTCTGGCTGGTTGTAACTGGTTCTGGCTGGTTCTAACTACGTCTTATCTGCTTGTTTCTGGTTCTAACTGGTTCTGGCTGGTTGTAACTGGTTCTGGCTGGTCCTAACTGTGGACAGGAAGAATCTTCTGTGTTGCAGCAGATGTGAAGAAGCTTCTGACTGAAGGCAATCTTATGGAGAAGATGATAAGGGTTCTTCATGTTCTCAAGCGTTCTCCTTGGTCCAACCAGCGGTAGAGGCTTCAGAGCCATCCCGGATCAGAAAGTTACCCGCTACGTTTAACAACTCTTTAGTTTCACACACACACACTCGGGTTCCTTCACCCGGAGTTTATCAGAGATCCAAACTCTCTGAGCTTCCTAAGAACTAGAGCCTGATGCAGCAGATGTTTCTTCATCCTGCTGCTCTTCAGACGTTCCTCTGGGGCTCTTCAAATGAAATACTAAAAAATATTTTTTATGATGTGATCAATAAAATCATGATTATTTACCACTAACAGAGCCTAAGAGCAGCTTCTGGTCTGGACCAAATGACCTGATGTCTCCAGCTGGCTCCGGGAATTCCCAGCCTTCCATGCTGTTTTTCCTACATTTGGCAGCAGCCGAGCTCCGTCGTTTCTCTCCTGTCTCATGTTTTCATCAGCAGCTCAGATCTTCATGACACCAGGGTCCGGGGCGGATAATGAAGCCTCAGAATGAGTTTGTACACGTGTTCTTCTGTGAACGGATATTAATATCAGACGGGAAATTAAAATCTGGGTTCCGTTTGGCTCCGACCCGCGCGCTGCAGGTCCAGCGGAACAAGCGGTTTTTCCTCCCGTCTGCTTAAAGGAGGTTTTAACAGCTCTGCACTTTTATTTATTTTCCATCAGGTTTATTAATAACTAGTGAGGATTGTCGGTTTTTCAGCTGTTTTTAAAACAAATGTCTGTAAAACTCTTCCAGGTCTTGTTCTTTCCTAATACGATGAAACTCGTTAAGGACCTGCGGTTCCTGTTCGATTTTTACAAACCGTCTCATCTGTAAACGCCGTGGGAGCGATGCTGATTAGCTGTGGCGGCCATCTTAAATCAGGCTGACCCCCACAGTGTATTTCAGTTGCAGACGAATCGTGTCTTTCCTGTCAGAGTTTATTAAAATCTCGTCAGAGATGGAGCACTCGAGTCCAGGGCTTGGACACGAGTCAGGTTTAACCGTCCTTTCGCGTGACCCCTCCGGGACGGGACCGTTGAGCAGGGTTGGTGGTTTATCTCTTGGGATCCACGTGGCAGGGGGAGGTGGTGCTTACTTCTCAAAAATCTAAAACTATTATGGGACTTGTGACTTGAGGACTTGCAAATATAGGACAAACATGTTCGGAGAGAGTCCGTAAACACACCGCTGATGTGCGGTTTACTTTTGCACATTTTTCCTTAAATTCGAGAAAAAGCAGCGAAGACTAGAAGAGCAGACTGGGACAAGTCAACGCGCGTGCGCCATCGCCAAGGTAACGCAGGATCATGAGGCTAAATAATAAAACACGCCTAAAATAAACGTGAAAACTAGTCGACAGGTCGGCTGTACTCTTACCGAGGCTTTGATAAGTTCTGCTTCTTACATTTCTCCTGTAATCTGACCTAACATAACAAGCTAGCATTAGCATTGGCTACATGCTAGTTCCGACACTAGCAACACTACTGACCTTTCCGGGTGCAAACATAACTAGTGGGACCTGGACTCGGATTGACTTGGACTGGAAGACAACTTGGACTAGTCCTATGGGACTTGGACAGCAGAGGTGGTGACTTGACAACAACGCTGGTGCTACTGGACCTCATCAGCTCTACCAGGGTCAGGCTCTGCTGCTCCAGAGCCTCCTGAAAGGACCCGAACACTCTGAGTCTGAAACAAGTTAACGGATTCATCCGGCATGAAGGTGTGAACACCAGCTGATCTGGTGAGTCACAGATTTACTTGTGTTGTCTTCTTCAGAACGTGTAAGGCTTTGTGTTTCTCAGGTGAGGTCCATGATGAGTTCCGGGTTTTACATCTGCAGGTCAGGTCAGGTCTTGCCAGTGTGGTACCAGGTAACGAGTCTGCAGGTCTGTGAGGCAGGACGTGCACGAGAGCGCCCTCAGGTCTAGGGATGTGTAGTTGAACATCTCAGTAATTATTCACCTGTCCTCGCTGTAAAGTGCAGCTCGGCTGCTAATTTATCTAATTCTGCACAAACTGGTTGCTGCAGCCTGACAAACACAAAGAGCTGCGAGTGTAATGAGTTCTTTAATGGAGGGTAATTAATTGGCCCGGCTCCTTCCTCATGCAGCACACGCTGCACAAAATCAGAGTTCGCACACCAGAAATTGTAATTAACTTCTTCTATCACGGAGACACAGACAGGAAGAAAAGGAAGCGCTTCACATTCTCGGCTTTTGTTTAGACTCAGTGATTTCTTATTTTACAGCTTCTGATTCGACTCTAATGAATTCACACGCCAGTTTGTCTCTGTTTATAATTACGAGTGTTTGATAAATATTTCTGTTTGTCACATTTTATTAACTATCGCTGCATTTGACTCATTTGCAGCGCTGAGCGACGGTGGGACTGTGCCGCATCTTCCGTAACAACGGACGCGTTTCTTATTGGTCCACCGGCAGTTCAAGTTCCTGTGGTGGGAAAAATACCACTAAATTAGTCGGAAAGTATAAGAGCACAAAAATGTCCAGGAAAACTTGATCCCATCTAACAATATCAACGTGGTTTGGTTTATTATGGCAGGAAATAATAAATAACATGAATAACCCACCTGGGAGCACACGTCGGCGACGGTGGCACGAGTTAAGTGCTCGCCTCGTAATCGGAAGGTAGAAAAAGAAGAAGATATCATTTCTATAGCGCCTCTCAAGATAAAAATCACGAGGCGCTTCAACAGAATAATCAGATGTTTGCTGCCAAACTTCAGTCAGAAACAGAAAATCCAGGTTTTTAGAGAGAATTGGATCATTGAGCAGGAATGACTTATTGTTAACAGAGCGGGTGTTTAATAGAGCCATGCTGAGTGAGGTGGAGGAATCAGAAACTACAGAAACAGCTGGAGTTATTGGACGTAAATTAGCAGGGTTAGATCCACGGTGTTTATAAAAACCACTTATGGAGGGAAAAGGAGGAGAAACCACTGAGGAATGAGGATAAAACGACCTTAAAAAACTTGGACGGATGAACCGCGTCCCAACGCCGCCTGGCGGGAATGCGGAAGTGGTTTTCAAGTCGCCAAACAAAGGACAAGAAGCTAGAAGATCACGGCGATGTTTACCAGATAAACCACGCTTTAAGAGAAGTCTTATTCTCACCGGGATTCCTGCTCGTTTACCTCTTTTCCTCCGACTTTTTCCCGGGACCGGATAAACATCGCTAGAGGTGCGCAGCTCGGGACCGTCGTTTGGCTCTGGGCTAGTGCACCACTCGGGTAAACACAAAGGATGGTACGTCCTCGGTGCATCTTGGGCGATCGTGAACGAACGGAAGGACAAAAGAGTCTGGCGATCATAGGAGATGGTAGCGGGGACACTACAGAAGAGGATCGCAGACAGGAGCAAGGTGGAAAAGAGGAGGTTAGTGGAGAAAAGTTTGAAAAAGTGGCAGGTGACCGCAGCTACGCCAAGCACAGGCGCCATCTTGTTACCGACCGGAAGCGGAATGGAAGGTTGCAGGTTCGAGTCCCGCTCAGTCTGTCGCTGTGGTTGTGTCCTTGGGCAAGACACTTAACCCACCTTGCCTGCTGGTGGTGGTCGGAGGGACCGGTGGCACCAGTGCTCGAGAGCCTCGCCTCTGTCAGTGCGCCCCAGGGCAGCTGTGGCTACATTGTAGCTCATCCCCACCAGTGTGTGAATGTGTGTGTGAATGGGTGAATGACTGGTTGTGTTGTAAAGCGCCTTGGGGGGTTCCAGGACTCTAGAAGGCGCTATATCAAATACAGGCCATTTACCATTTTACCATTTTACCATTTACGTCCTTAGCTGGACAGCAGCGTGTCAACCGTCCTGCAGGTTCCAGATGTTTCTCTGCTCAAACACACCTGACCTGGCGTGTTTGAGCAGAGAAACATCTGGAACCTGCAGGATGGTTGTCCTACAAGACCCGGGGCCTCATGTACCAGCCGTACTAACGAACAGATGTGTGTGTGTGGTGCGTAGGAACTAACGTACACACTGTGTGGTGTCCATCGCGTTGTACCTGTGTGTGGAAACGTTTGTAGACATCAGAAAACCTCAGACATGTGTAGGAACAGCATCTAGAGGTAGAACCGAAGGTCTCAGTCGTCCACTCATTATTTTACCCGGTAAATAAATATTTCTGCAGAAAAACAGCCGAGTCACACACCTGGTGCTAAAACCCGACGGGAATCTGACTTTGTAGAACGGATGTTGTGTTTTTTGTTAATCTTCCATTTTTGGGACGCTCTAAAGCTCCAACATCTGGAAGGGAGCCGCTGCTCCTCCACAGCCAGAGGAGCCAGCGGAGGTGAATCAGGCATGCGGTCGGGGTGTCCTCATAACTCCTCCCAGGGGAGATGTTTCAAGCATGTCTTTCCAGAAGGAGACCGAGGGGTGACCAAGAGCAGAGGGAGAACATCTCAGGGCTGATCTGGGAATGCCGTGGAAGGAGAGGACGGTCTGGACCACAGCCCCTGAGACAGCTGGGACGGCTGGAGTAGAGATGAACCCACCCAGGCAGTTTGGTGGGAGTTGATTTTAGAGACGAAATCATGACTCAGCAACATTTGAACCCACGTGGACATCCATCAGGTGTTCTGCTGCTCAGCCTGAAGCTTCAAACCAACATTCAGGTGTTATCGATCTGCTGCACATTTCAAGTCTCCACCAGGAGATTCTTCATCAAATATCCAGAAACCGTAGGAGACGAGTGAACTCGGACGGGCGATAAAGTCCGCAGGGGTCCACTTCATGTACCTGAGCATCTAAAGCTCTTCTAAAAGCTCAATCCAAGTCCTGCTGGCAATTATCGGGTCTGGCCAGACAGTTGGATAAAGTTGGTGTGTTTGAGACCAGAATCAATACTCTGAGGTGTTATCAGTTTATTAGCAGCGGCGGCGCGCCAGCGACTCCTCTGATAAGGTTGTAATGCAGCCGCAGTCCAAACAGCAGCTAAAAGGAGCGAACAAGCTGCTGTTTGTCCATCGGCTGCCGGTCGGATCGTATCTGCAAAACAAAGAGCAGCGGAGGGACGCCAACCCGAGGACGGAGGCTCTAATCAGTGCAGGGCAGCCGTGGGGGGAAGGGGGCAAAGCTGTGGGACCTTTTCTTCTAATCCGATGGTTTGTTTCAGCTCGTTATCTGGTGTTAAATTATAACAACCATCATATCAGTGCTTACCTCGTTCTTCAACGGCTTCATTTATGGACCTGATTATTTTATTTTGATGCAATTTGGTTGTTTTTATTTGTTTGAATCGTCAGTTGAAGTTAAAAGTCCCATTAGTTGTCACACACACACACACACACACACACGCACACACACACACACACACACACACACACACACACACACACACACACACACACACACACACAGGTGTGTGACATTTGCCCTCCGCACTCGGCCCCTCCCCATGGGGCACAGGTGAGCTGCAGCTGCGGCTGCGCTCGGGAGCCCTTTGGTGGTTGAACCCCCCAATCCAACCCCTTTAAGCTGAGTGTGAAGGAGGGAGGCGCTGGGTCCCATTTAGTCTTCGGTAAGACCCGACCGGGATTTGAACCCCGATGTCCCAGTCCCAGCGCGGATGCGCTACCACTAGGCCACTGTGCTGCTTACTTTATGGCTTCTTTGACTTTTTCTGTCATAAAGATTTTACAATTGCGATTTTTAGACTTTTGATGGTTTTAGAACTTCACGTTTTATTTTCAAAATATTTTGAATAATATAATAATTTCTTATTTTTCTATTTAATATCATAGAGTTTGATTTTCATTAGTTTTACCTAAAGGTCTAATACAGAATTCCTATAAGAAATAAACTGATTTTCCTGTTAGTCGTTTGGTTTGGTTTTATCTGAGCTACCAGCTGATCAGCTCAGAGGCCTAGTGGTAGAGCATCCGCGCTGGGACTGGGAGATCGGGGTTCAAATCCCGGTCGGGTCTTACCGAAGACCAAATGGGACCCAACGCCTCCCTGTTTGACACTCAGCTTTAAGGGGTTGGATTAGGGGGGTGTTAAACCACCAAAGGGTTCCCAAGCACAGCCACTGCTGCAGCTCACCCCTCCCCCAGGGGAGGGGTCAGATGCAAACAAATTTCACACATCAGTGTGACAACTACCAGGACTTTTTTGGTAACAACTTTAAATTTGTAATATATAAAAATCATGTTGTTTTTCCAGCTAAAAACAACAAAAATGTCATTTTCAGGTTATTTCCGGTAACTAATGGCTGTGAGGAGATATAAGAAACTAAAATCCCATCATTCAGTAAAACCTGGTGATCATCTTAGAGCTAAGAAAGGATTTTTTGAAAGGGGGGGGGGGGGGGGGACTGTGTTTGAGATCCGTTGGCGTTGCGACTGACTCAGTTTCAGCTCATTATCTGTTTGATGAAGTCATGACTAGTTTTTTGTTAGCCAATTAGCTGTGGCGGCCATCTTTAACTCCTAACATTAGTCAGCTGTTCATGCTGTGATTCCTATCGGAAGGTTTTAATAAAATAACCCTTACAAAACCTTCATGGTTTTAAGGTACGTGATGAAAGAATGAAGTAGGAATGCCACCCTGTGGTCAGATGTGGGTACTGCAGCCCTTTTTCTAAACAAACAAGTGACTTTCTTACTCTCGATCCTGGAGTTTCATGGCTGTTGCGGGTTACGGATCAGCACCAGAAGACTCTATAGACGAGTTAAGACGAGTCATACGCCACAAGTTGATAAAGTAGACAAATACATTTAATCATAATATCCAGTTGAGCTGCTTGAGAGATTATTAGAACTATTTACTTCTAATTCACCGTTAGCATTGTTAGCTCAACGCTAGCTTCTAGCCTGCTTCAGCCAACATCAGACTAAACAAACAGATGCCGTAGCTTCTCATGGGTACAAGAAATAACTTCTGGGTCGCTCCTGTTGCTGGCTTTGGTTCATTAAGCAACTCTGGAGCTTTGTGTCTGCCTGTCAAATTCATCAACATCATCAAAGCTCCTGCAAAGGGTCGGGCGTCGTCCCACATCTGTGCGTTGAGCCTACCAGGTCGAATTACAAATGCCACATTTAAAATACAAGCTTGTGGTTTTTGTTAAAGGAGTTTTCTCTTTCAGGAGATCTGCTGTTTGGTTCAAACAAAAGAACAAAAGTCTTGTTTAACGAATTGATCTATTCAAAGTTTATCCATCCATCCATCCATCCATTTTCATCCACTTATCCAGAGTCGGGTCGTGGGGGTAGCAGCCTAAGGCGAGAGGCCCAGACTTCCCTCTCCCCAGCCACTTGGGCCAGCTCCTCCGGGGGAATCCCAAGGCGTTCCCTGACCAGGTGAGAGACGTAGTCCCTCCACCGTGTCCTGGGTCTACCTTTAGGTCTCCTCCTGGCTGGACGTGCCTGGAAAACCTCACCAGGGAGGCGTCCAGGAGGCATCCTGACCAGGTTCCCGAGCCACCTCAACTGGCTCCTTTCGACGTGGAGGAGCAGCGGGTCTACTCCAAGCCCCTCCCGGATGACCGAGCTTCTCACCCTATCTCTAAGGGAGAGCTCAGCCACTCTTCGGAGAAAACTAATTTTGGCCGCTTGTATCCGTGATCTCGTTCTTTCGGTCACTACCCAAAGCTCGTGACCATAGGTGAGGGTAGGAACGTAGATCGACCGGTAAATCAAGAGCTTCGCCTTCTGACTCAGCTCTCTCTTCACCACGACAGACCGGTACAACGTCCGCATCACTGCAGATGCAGCACCAATCCGCCTATCGATCTCACGCTCCAGTTTTCCCTCACTCGTGAACAAGACCCCGAGATACTTAAACTCCTCCACTTGGGGCAGGACCTCATCCCTAACCCGGAGAAGGCATTCTACCTTTTTCTGACTCAAGACCATGTATTTAAAGTTTACTTCGGGGTTTGTTGCTTCGAAACAAGCTGATTTGAATCACTTTAGTTCAGATTTGAACAGAATCAAAAGTCTTTTATGCTGAATGTTCTTGTTTTTCTACTCCTACCTGACGCCTGACAGCAGAGACAGAAGACAAGCATCCAGCTGTGACTCAACAGAGTTCAGAAAGTCTGAGCCAGTCATTTAGAGCTTCCTGTTTCGGATCAGAACCACACAAACAGAACATGCTCAGAGCCTGAGACATCACTCCATCTCCACCTGATGGAACCAAAAATAAAGCTGTGGCTGACAAAAGCAGAGATCAGATCCAGCAGAGCGTTTGGAGAGAAGGAAAACACACACACACACACACACAGAACCTCCTCAGTATTCTAGCTGCAGCGGCGCTGCCAGCGCCTATCGATCAGACATTTAGCTGAATGTTCTCATCGAACAGCCGCCTGCTGCAGACCGAAAGCACGTGGGCAGACTGGGAATCAGCCAGAGGGGAACATGGGAGGCTGCTGGTTCTGGTACTGGTGATGAAAAGGTTCTGAGGCCAAACCCGAACCTGAACTGGACATCCTCACCCTCACATACACTAAGATGACCTGACTAGCGTGGCTAAGCTAAGCTAGCAGGTCTTCCATCCTAAACAGGTGCAACTCTCTGGTCAGAGAGGTTCATGTGGCGCGGTTTCCAGGCTCTGGACATCTTCTCATCCGTCTTTGAACCTCTGAAGACCCAAACTGATGCAATAATTCACAACAGGAAGCAGAAACCGATGATTTAAAGTAGAAAACCAACCCTTAGTCAAAATCCAGCCCAGGCAGGCTCCTGGACAGAAAAGATGATTCAAAGCTCATCTGTGAAGATCTAGGAGTTATAATGAGAAAACGCTTTTAAACAGAGTCTGCAGACACATATGGTGCAGCTGGGTCTGGGCCGGGTGAGGTCACTGCTTCTATGTCGGTGTTGTCCGGTCGGAGCTGCAGCAGCAGAGCGAGGATTGACCGTCTGCTGCGAGCGCTCTTGGACTAAAGTACTAAACTAACTTAAGTCACAAATACATTTGAACCGGATGACTCGGTTAAGAACAAACCGACTTTGAACATTTAAAATTATTTGTTCATCTGCGTTTTTTGTTCAGTTTCAGAACAAACATTTCTAAAAGTTGATCATAAGTGGACCGTTCTCAAACCCCTCTGGGGGCCACAAATGGCCCACGGGCCACGTCTTTGATGATGTGGAGTTTTTCCTGAGTTCTGATGGTCTGACGTGTCCAGACGTGCTTAACCAGAACCGACCGGCTCCAGCACGATGGCATCTGCAGTTCCACCAGAGGATTATCATCTTCATAAGTCCAATAAAGGCTTCGGCGGGACCGCCATCGGCTCAGAAGGTCAAATGTCAAACAGAAGGAACGGTGAAACTTAAAACGGCATCACAGCCAAGAAGATAAGTTCAAAGAGAAGATTGTGTCTGTGGAGGAGGAGAAACAGAGGAGACGACGGTCAGCAGGAGGAGATAAATCAGCTCCACTCAGCAGGAGGTGTGATGGAGAGGAAACTAATGGTCAGCTCTCCAAGAGCTGCTCTGACAAACGAAGCCAAACATAAAGCATTCAGAGTCAGAAACACTGAATCCTTCATGAAACGTGGTTAAGTTTACCTGTGTTACCTTGGATACCAGAAGCTCAGCTGGAGCTCAAGTTTGGCTCTGGTGTAACTCAGGTCTGGCTCAGGTGTAACTCAGGTGTAGCTCAGGTGTAACTCAGGTGTGGCTCAGGTGTAGCTCAGGTCTAGCTCACCTGTAACTCAGGTGTATCTCATCTTTAACTCAGGTGTGGCTCAGGTGTATCTCAGGTGTAACTCAGGTGTATCTCAGGTGTAACTCAGGTCTAGCTCACCTGTAACTCAGGTGTATCTCATCTGTAACTCAGGTGTATCTCATCTGTAACTCAGGTGTGGCTCAGGTGTATCTCAGGTGTAACTCAGGTGTATCTCATCTGTAACTCAGGTGTATCTCAGGTGTAACTCAGGTGTATCTCATCTGTAACTCAGGTGTAACTCAGGTGTATCTCAGGTGTAACTCAGGTGTATCTCATCTGTAACTCAGGTGTATCTCAGGTGTAACTCAGGTGTATCTCATCTGTAACTCAGGTGTAACTCAGGTGTAACTCAGGTGTGGCTCAGCTGTAACTCTGGTGTATCTCAGGTGTGGCTCAGCTGTAACTCAGGTGTGGCTCAGGTGTAACTCAGGTGTTCTCAGGTGTATCTCAGGTGTATCTCAGCTGTAACTCAGGTGTGGCTCAGGTGTAACTCAGGTGTAACTCAGGTGTATCTCAGGTGTAACTCAGGTGTAGGTAATCAGGAAATCACTAAGGTGAGGAGGAGGAACAGAAAGAGGAAACCAGAACAACCACATAACAGAAGAAACGTCCACCCCTCTGTCCTTCCATTCATACATTCATCGAGGTTTCGAAGTTTGTTAAACTGAAACTAAACTGAGCTTGGTTTGATTGATCGTTGTGAAGCTCCGCCTCTTGACCAATCAGAGCTCAGCACTCTGACTCTGCTTCCCATGATGCTGAGGGCCATCTCCTGGATTTGTCTTCTCTCAGGTTGACATGATTAAGTCCAGACAGAGAAACACGTTTAATAAACATTCCATTGTTTCTGCTCCGGTCCCAGATGTCCAACATGGAGACGACCAAAAGCCAGAAGTGGATCTTTTCTAGTTTGTTTTTTAAATCAGCCCAACGAGCTGCAGAAACAACAAACCTGCTGTTCTGACTCAACAGAACCAGACAGCGTCATATCTTTTTACATCTAAACAATCCTATTGTAAGGATGAATACTTACAAATATGAAATTTTTGTGGTTGCTTCTATATTGGGAGAACTAAACGTAAGTTAAAAGCAAGACTTGCAGAACACAAACAAGCAATCAGATCTGGTAATCCTCTATATCCTATGGCCGTGCATTATAAAGACACAAATCATGGAAGCTGTAACTCTTAAAATCACAGGGATTGAACATATAAAACATTCAATTAGAGAAGGAGATAGGCTTAAAAAACTCTTGCAAAGAGAATCATTTTGGATTTACACACCAAAAGCTACTAATTTCCCAGGTCTTAATGGAGAATTAGATTTAGCTCCTTATTTATAATCTCATGTTTTCTTACCCTTTGTGTACCATATTTATAATTTTTTCTCAAATTCTATAAGTGAAATTTAATATTTGTTACTATTCATCCTTACAATAGGATTGTTTAGATGTAAAAAGTTTTTGTGTTGTACTGGCCATCCAATCAGAATGCAGTCTACCCGCCCAGCTTCGGCAGGTGTCATTGACTGGCCTTTTTAACATGGGGGTGAGTGAGCATACAAACATTTTGAGCCCTGACGAAGGCCCTGTGGGCTGAAACGCGTTGGCATTGATGTTTTTAACAATTTAAGCCATGTACTAATAAAGGCTTTTTATTTTTTTATCTCCTGAGTGCCTCAGATCTCCTTTTTGCCGACATTTATGTGGATCCCTTGGCTGAAGAGCACCAGTGAGAGCACCAGATAAGATTTCTCACACCCCTGCAGCACTTCCAGCATTTTTTCTATTAGCGTCATATCTTTGTTTTAGAATTAACGGGCCAAGCGGCACCAGGAGAACCCACCAGTGATGGATCCTTTTGGACTCAGTGATCAGTTTGAACTCTGGTTGGAAGTTCTTACGATGGTTCTGCCTGACCTAACCTTTGACCATTTATCAAAACTTCTGTCTGTTTTCCAGCAGCGTTGTGTAATATCCAGCAATGGTCAGTTCAGGTACAGTCGGACCTTTCAACATCTGGTCAGAAAGGAGACACAACATTGTATGTGTTCCCCTTAAATGAGCCTGCTTTGGGACTCAGACGCTGCAAGTCTGAAAGATAAACAATAACTTTCTTTCCCAAGGTCCCATCTGTCTGCCTCCACAGAGGGAACAACTCCAGCTCGAACCAAGAATGATTTCTTAAATCAGTAAGAACTTCTTCCATGACTTATAATCTAGATAATCATTAAATAAACATTTGTTTATTACTACTTATAATAATTATAGTATTATGAAATGCTTCATTAATCCGTGCTCACTGAATGGATGTTATAGTTGTCTACTAGAACCTGCCATGTGTTCACCATGTTCTGACGACGAGGTCCTCACACCACAACAAATACAGTTAAGTTAAACTCCAACACACCAGCCAGAACATCCTGTAGGAAGAAGGCGTGTTTCGGAGTTGTCTTGGTAACATCTCCCAAGCTGTCGGCCTCTGATTGGCTGTGCAAGTCATAACATCAAAACCTTAAAACTTCATCCTGAGTGATTCGACAGTTCTAGAGGATCGCTCAGACCGGCCATCTGTAGCAAAACCTCATCGACCATCAGAGATTTTGACACGTCGTCAAAACCCGCAAAGCTGATGAGCAAACGGTTCCTGCAGGAACAAAGCTGATATCGCTAGACTCCTTAAGAGTCCGCCAGATGAACGGTTCCATCCAGCTGTTGTGACCCGAAACATCTCTGGGCTGAAGAGTCGGTACCACGGTATTCTACAGGCCTCCGGTGCCAGAGGTCAGCCGACCCCTGCGACTTTCGGATCCACCAAGAGGGTCTCTCCAAAACGGGTGAAGTAGACGTGACAGATCGTGTTTGATGTTCTTCTGACGATAAGAACCAAACCTCATTCTTTTCACCAGAACTCAGCTTATTTTGATAAGGAAGCTCTGACTGACATTCACACATAGGTTCCTTCCTCACGTTTAATTACATCCACTCACAGTAAATGCTTAGGTAATTCGAAATGTTTTAAATTGTTTGTAAAATAAATTCTTACCTTTATAAACCTGACTCTTTCTTGAAGTAACACGAAGTGTGGTTGATCACTGAAAAAGCAAAGAACCTAAATCTTCTGAAAAAATTACAATAAAGACCTCACAGGTTAATATTTTATATTTATATAGAATATTACATCTTCCTGGTCATAACAGATAAAATCATCAATTTGCCTCCGCTACAATTGTTTATTGTTTCCTCCTGTTGCCGCCGGCGACGCCGAGGAAGATCTGGTTCTCCTCCCTCTTTAGCTTCCGAGGTTGGAGCAAACCTGCGAGCAGGAAGGCAGCGGGGAGTGTTTGGAGAACAAGCGTTCTCTAATCTGCTCTGATCTGAGCTCATCGGCAGATCAATGTGGATTAAGCTTTAACATGCGGGCAGATTAGCTCACAGTTGTAGCTTCAACAGCTCAAACGAGCCCAGAGCAGGTCAGAGATACAGTCTGAGAGGTGCTAATGAATCCTGACTGGAGCAGACGGAGGGATGAGAGCGGTCGTTTCGGCAGAATAACGGGGATCCTGGGGTCAAAGGTTACAGGGGCCATGTCAGAAGTGTGGCTCGGGGCCTTTTATGGTCGGCAGAGGAGAAAACATCCGTGCAAATAAAAACAGAAACTAAAAAAAAATAAAACTATTAGAAGCAAAATTATGAAATCAATCAGAAATCTGAAAATAGGAATTTATTCACTAATAGCCTCTAAAAATACCTAAACCAGGTACACACACACACACGTAGCTCAGTGGCCTAGTGGTAGAGTGTCCGCCCTGAGATTGGGAGATCAGGGTTCAATTCCTGGTCGGGTCATACCAAAGACTTTGAAAAAATGGGACCCAACGCCTCCCTGCTTGACACTCAGCATTAAGGGGTTGGATTGGGGGGTTAAACCACCAAATGGTTCCCGAGCGCGGCGGTGTCTGCAGCTCACCGCTCCCCCAGGGGATGGGTCAAATGCGGAGAACAAATTTTGCACACACATCAGTGTGTGTGACAACTAATGGGACTTTAACTTTTTTTAACTTTACACACACACGCATACGCACACACACGCGCACATGCATACACAGGCATGCAAACACGCACACGCATGCACACTCACACACGCACACACATGCATACACACACATGCACAAACACACGCATACGCACACACACACACATGCATGCACACACACACACGTACGCACACGCATGCACACACACTCACACACACGCGCACACACATGTACACACACACACACACGCATGCACACACACACGTACATGCATGCACACACATGCATACGCACACACACACACATACACACACACACACACACACACACACACACACACACACGCATGCACACACACACACATATGCACACACTCACACACACACACACACACACACACACACACACACACACACGCATGAATCTCTGGAACCTTTCCTGTTGGAGGACGTTGGACTGACGGGATTCTCTCCTGGTCTTCTCCAGATGATTCAAACAACCCGTCCTCAGCTGTCTGATCCCCGGACCTTTAGCAGGTTCCTGGGGGTTTCCTGCTGCCCTTCTCACGCCTGCTGCTGATGCTCCTATGCTGGTTCTGGACTGGAGCACAGATCCTACAGCTGGATCATCTGCTGGAACACCTCGGACTTTGAAGTTTAGAAGTTGAGCACGTTTGAGTCAGACTGGGTCCCCTCTATAGTTCCAAAACAAATCAGAGACAGTGAAGCCAGAACCTTCTGACCCTCGCTGATCCTCCTTGTCCTCAAATCAGAGAAGCCTGCTGAGATGCTTCAACTCCAGAACGACTCCCACATCAGACATCAGGACGTCCGGTGAGTGGAAATCTTCTCTTGGAGCCGTTTTTAGGACCTGGGAATGTCGATGCTAATATGACGCTGTGGGCAGTGGCGAGCAGCGAATTTCTTTTATATTTGCTGAGACGCTGGAGCTCCTGTCTTTGTCTCGGTCCGTGTATCGCCGCCGCTGTTCAGGCCTGAAACTGTTGATAAAGGAATGAATTTTACAAAAACAAAACTTGTTTCCAGTCAGATAAGAATTAATGGAAAACAGCAGCAGCATCCCACCAAGTCCCCACCGGGCTCTCAGTCGGATGACTAATGTGCCCATTGAATTTCAATGAGTCGCCTCCGAGGAGAAATCTCCCGAAGAACTCTCCCGACAGCTCAAATCCATTTCACTCTTCACATTCACTTCTCGCCACTCACACACGGCCTGGGCTTTTATTTCAACCGCCTCATCGAGAACAAACGTTTATCCACAGGAAGTCTCCACCAGGGAAGCGCTGTGGTTGTGCATATGGCCCCTAGGAGGCGCTGTGGAGCACCATGAACATATAAACAGGCAGACCAGCGAGTGGCCCCGGGCCCTTCAGCTGCTGACACAGACGACTCACTGATGGTGAACTTTAATCCTGATTGTTGCCACAAACCTTTAAGGATTACATGAAATTATGAGCTGGATTAATGTGTGATGTCACATCCTGTTCTGGTTGTTTTCCTCCAGAACTCACTCATGCAGCTCGACTCGGTTTGGCCCAGTTCCAAGGTGTTTCCACCAACGGGTCCGAGGTCACTCTTTCGTTAGCATCGTCTTTGATGTGGTTCTGAAAGCATGACATCAGAAGACTGCCAGTCCGTGATTGGTTAGGGGGCGGAGTCACCGTCACTCACCTGTACTTCTGCCTCGCTGCCTGGCAGAGAGCCACGGACTGAGCAGAACACCGTGGCCTCCATTGCTGTGTTGTGTTTCTGTGGTCTCCATACAACTACGGAGCTTGGTACTTCACATCTGTTTTTGAATTGAGAAAGCTCCTCAGATGGGAGGAGAAACTTCCACCTACAGGGATTACAGGACCTTAGATCACCAAGAACCTGCACCAGCACCAACAAGGTAACCGTGTAACCAGACTAGAAGTGTGAGCACCAGGGACTGAGGTCAAACCCAAAACTAACGGGGATGACGGGGAGAACCAGGAGGTTCAACCGGGATGGAAACCCATCTTCAGACGTTCACCGAGAACGGGGAATTGTGGACTCCGCTGTTCCAGCAAAGATCCTCACACCTCCTCAGCTCATGTGGCCGTGTTTCCAGACCAGCTGAGTGACAGCAGGTCCTGGACCAGCCCCCAACCCGAAACATAAAAGAAAAATCATGGATCCAAACAAATTCACCAAGACAACAACCAGGAGTTGCCAACATCCAAACCTCTAAAACAATGTCAGCGGCTGGTTCAGGACCTGCAGTGGTGGACCAGGCCGGTTCTGGGGCCATCAGTAAGTGTGAGCATCATCGATCCAGATGCTGTTTGAAGCTACAAACATCTCATCTCCTAATCAATGCCTCATTCGTGCCTCATCTTCCCGTTTCTTTTTGTTGAACCTTTGCTGATAAATAACTGAAGTCTCATTCACTGCATGATTCCTAAAGGAAAGCCGCTGCTATCCAGCCTTCCTGGACACCACATCCTCCTCCTGTTTGCATCGTGTCTGTTCCTCTCCGGAGATGAGGCTGTGTTGCGTTTGCTCACACAGAGAACCCAGCAGCAAGCTGACTCCTGCTCATCAGATTCACACACACCGGGAAGGTGTGTGACCACCTGGAGCACGAGCAGGATCAAAGAGGAGGAGATCAGACAGGAAGCCAAACCGGACTGAAGATCATACATAATGCCACAGGAAGTTAGAGGCAAAAACAAACAGTTCAGAAGCAAGAAAGCTTCAGAGTCTGGCGTCGCAGCGAGCTGCTAGTGACCAGTTAGAGGCACCGGATACCAGGAAAAACACAAATCATAACAAATAGGTACGTGTGCTTCCGGGAATGGCAACACGGAGTAAGCGCTTCAGCTATTCTGAGCACGTTGAGCTAATTTAGGAAGAAAATGTCCACATTTTTCCTCACATTTCATCACTTCCTGAAACTGAAACAGGTTCCTACTAGACTACCAGAACCCTACAAGAGCTTGAATCCTGGTCTGGGGTCCCAAGTCCCACCCCCAAGGTCTCAAGGACCTTCACACAGTAAACATTCCAGTATCAGTAAAAAGTTTCCTGACACACACACACGTACGTACGTACGTACGTACACACACACACACACACGTATACACACACGTGCGTACACACACATACACACACACACACACGTATACACACAAGTGCGTACACACACACACACACACGTACGTACACATACACACACACAAACACGTACGTACACACACATACACACACACACACACGTACGTACGTATACACACACACACACACACACACGTGCGTACACACACATACACACACACGTACGTACACACACACACAGGTATGTACACACACACACACGTACGTACACACACATACACACACACACACGTACGTACACACATACACACACGCACGTACGTACACACATACACACACGCACGTACGTACACACACACACACACACGTATGTACACACACATACACACACACACACACACACACATGTACGTACGTATACACACACACACACACACGCACACGCACACACACACACACACACACACACACACAGAACACATGCACACACACACACATACCACCTACATACGCGCACACACACACGTACGTACACACACACACACACGTACGTACACACACATACACACACGTACGTACACACACACACACACATGCGTACACACACACATACACACGCACGCACACACACACACACACACACACACACAGACTCCTTATGAGGTTCTGACAGAACCCGGACTTAACAGAACCACTCGGGTAAACATGTCAACTTCCTGTTGTAAACGAGGCGTCTGAGGCTCAGGAGGCAGAACCGTCCAATCAGACTCCTCAAAAACTAAAACTATAGAAATGTGATGTTTAAAGATCTGAAGGTTCTGGAGCTTCCAGCAGATGAAGAAACATCTGAGAGATCATGATAATGACTCCGAGCCCATCCTCTGAGTTCTGATTTCTGCTCCAGCAGACAGAGAACCATCAGAACCAGGAGAAACGGGTCATTAAGGCAGGAGCTTTGCCTGCATGTGGATCAGGTAATCAGAGCTAACCGTGGTTCTGCTGAACTATCGGACCGTCACACCCGTTAATAAGCCCATCAATTGAAAGAGCAGCAGCTTATTAACGGGTCCGGTCGATGCGGAGGACATCGCTGACATTTACTCAGAAAAACTTTCCTCCTTTCAGCGATCCGACGGCTTCTCCTCCAACACAAACAAACAAACTCGCCTCCTCTTCAGACGAAAGCCCTGCTGTTTCCTTTGGATTTTTTATTTCCTCATCGAGGGCCGAAGCTTCTACTCCTTTCTGCCTCTGAGATGAACAGGTTCTGCTTCCTGATCACCCGACAAACATCCGGATGGTGGGTCTGAAACCTGGCCAGTGGTTGTGAAACTGGGAACCCTGGATCAGCAGGTCTCCTCAGAACCAGCTGCTTCTCATCACAGCGCTACCTGAGATCACACATCTGGCTGTTATGACCTGTGACCCAACCTTGTGTAGCTGGGTTGTAGAATTGTAAAGATCAACTTCTGGAGACGTCTCTAGTCAGAATGAATGGGTCGTACTCTGAGGAAACAAAGCTCCAGTGCGTCTGACGGCAGGATCTGGAGTCTTACTTCCTGATGTTTGGACATCTCTCCTCTGATTGGCTAACAGCAACATGACTCTACCACAGAATCTGTTTGCTCTGCAACACAAACCTGGAGGAGTTCTGCTGTGTGGGGGAGTTGTTAATGCTAATGGTTAGCTTTCACTAGCCGAGACGTTCTCTAGGGCCGACGAACCGATCGGAGCACGTTGTAGGCAGTGTGTTGATTTGTTTAGCTGGGGTGCTTGGTAGAGCCGAGGAAAGTAATCTGATAATCCATATCTTTGAAGAATCACACCATACTCGATTATAGCGGCCAGCCGCTAGCACTAGCCACTAGCTTGCTCTATCTCTAAGCGATCATTACACGTATACTCCCGCATCCGCTGGATCAGGGAATCTCTGGGTCATTGTTCTGCTCCAAACTTAGCATTTGGCTCTGTGGCTTTTATTATTTGGGGAAGTCCGTTCATGTTTTAACGGGTAAGGGTTGCCAACCGGATTTTTGTTTATCCCGTCTGTGTAGCGAGATGGCCCAGAACCCGCCCCGCATACTCAGGAAACCTCTACAGGGAGCAGTGAGGCCCAAATAGCAAGAGTATAATCCTGTAGCTTTACATGACTGATATGTTTTCTGGACAATAATTACTGGTAATATTGTGGATGAGGTGATATGAGTCACACTCCTCAGCCTCCCTAGAAAGGTCTACTCCAGGGTATTGGAGCGGAGGGTCCTTTCCAGGAGTGATGCTGAAAAACTAGTTCATGCATTTATTACATCAAGACTGGATTACTGTAATTCATTACTCTCGGGAAGTCCACAGAATGTAGTTAAAAGTCTTCAGCTTGTCCAAAATGCTGATGAGAATTAAAAAGAGAGATCATATCTCTCCTGTCTTAGCTTCCCTACATTGGCTACCTGTTAAATTCAGAATAGATTTTAAGATCCTTCTTCTCACATATAAAGCTCTTAATAATCAAGCTCCATCATACATCAGTGATCTGATTGTTCCATACGTTCCTAACCGAGCACTTCGCTCTCAGACTGCAGGTTTACTGGTGGTTCCAAGAATATCTAAAATTAGGATGGGAGGCAGATCTTTTAGCTATCAGGCTCCTCTCTTGTGGAACCAGCTCCCAGCTTTAGTCTGTGAGGCAGACACTTTGTCTACTTTTAAGACTAGGCTTAAAACATTTTTATTTGATAGGGCCTATGGTTAAAATCTGATGTTAGCCTAAATCTAGACAAGTGGGGGAGTAGAGGGAGGTGGAGTGTACAGTCGGTAAATACGGCTCTCCCTTGTCCTGCCTCCAACATGCCTCCATCTAAAAGGCTAGGTTATCCAGAGTTATCTCTGTAGTTATGCTGCTATAGGCTTAGACTGCTGGAGGACACACTGACCACTTTCCACACTCGACTACTTTCTTCTACAATCTGCTCTTTAACTGTATTATTTCCTGCTATTTCAGCTGTTAACTTTATTTTCTCTCTAAGTGTTTTCTCCCCAGAAGAAGCTACAACGATGTTCTGCTGAGCTGTGGTGGCCTCATGGAGGGGGCCATCGTCTAGCACACTGCTGCTAACCACTTAAACATTCTCCCTCTCCTGATAATAACTTTTTACTCTCTTTGACATTGAATGTGCTACTACTAGTTTACCCGTTTAATTATAGATCCACTAGGATGAATACAATAAAGTTTATCTCTCACCAAATAGAATATTTACTAAGAAATCACAATGTAACGTGTGTGTGTGTGTGCGTGCGTGCGTACGTGGGGGGTCTTGTTCTGTGTGAACATGAAGCGGTACAAGTGATGATGCTGCAGGATTTCATAATTGTATCTTCTCAGCAGCAGCACTGCAGGTGCTCTCCATGTCCAACATGTGCGTAAGCCAGGTCCTTAGTCAACTCAAGGTTGCGCACATTTTTCTGCAAAGTCTTCTTTCATGAATCCCAAAGTTTGCGTGGAAAGTTGCTTACGCAGTTTTCCGACCCCGTTTTGTGCGTAAGCTAGCTTGATGAATGAGGCCCCCGACCTGTACTGGGATGTTTACCGTGTGAAGGTCCTCGAGACAACTCTGGTCCTGATTTGGCGCTTTAGAAATAAACTTGAATTGAACTGAGAGTTGAATCTCGGATTGAGGAGGATCTGTGTGGTTTTGGTCGTGCTTTACTCTTGCTGGGGTCATGAAGGGGTCACAGGAGTTCGCCCAACCAGTCCACATGTGTTTTGTGGATTTGGAGAAGGCTTATGACCGTGTCCCCGGGGGCACCCTGTGGGGGGCGCTCCAGGAGTATGGGGTGGATGGCCATTCAGTCCCAGTACCAGAGGAGTGAGTTTGGTCCACATGGCCAGCAGTGAGTCGGACCTGTTCCCAGTGTGGGTTGGACTCTGCCAGGGCTGCCCTTTGTCACCGGTCCTGTATCGGAAGTTTAAGATTTTTGGGGATTCTGAAATATTTTGTCCTACAATCTGTGAACGGGAATGCGTTATAATTGATTTATTTTACTGGTAAATGACTCCCAAAATGTCTGAATTGTCAAAAAAGCAAATATTGTGATTTTATTTCATTTTTCACCCACCTCTAATGTTCTCTGCTGTTTCCTGGACTAAACCAACAACAGCCTTCCCCGTCGTGAGTCCAGACGGGTGAGTCCATGAATGTTAGTGACAGTGTGACATAGATCTGTCAGGATTTTCTA
>NC_091746.1:71191188-71196188 GCF_043380555.1 Nothobranchius furzeri | reverse complement strand
TGTGATTGGTAAAGCTTAAGACTGGTCAGGCCTGCTGAGGCTCCAACGGCGCGTGGCGAGGCTGAGCTGCAAAGCAACATCCTATTGCTCCAGCTAAATTTTGTCTAGATGTCTAGGCTAGTGTTTTTGACCTGCTGTTTTTCTGCCGTAACCTCTAACGTAACGAGCCTGTGGAACCGTAAGCTAGCTAGCATAGTGAGGTGTTATATGGTGAAAACGTCTGTTTCACACTTTCTGTGGTTCAATGTCAACGTCTTAATCACACCAGCTCAGAGCCACGACAATCTGGGAAAAACCCACGAACAACCGGTCAAAACTTCCAGAACCACCTCACACACACACACACGCACGCACACACACACGCACACACACACATTCCTCTCTGAGTGTCAGTGTCAGTCTCACTAATAGGCTGCTGTCAGAGCACCCGAGCATAAAACAGACCGACAAAAGGAGGAAGTGCAGCCATGCTGGTGTTCATGTGATTGATTCCTACCAAACACCACGAGTGTGAAAACACACATAGGCGCACACACACACACACACACACTGGTTCTCAGCTTCAACCATCTCAACACCAGTGACCGTTTCCTGATAACCTGGAGCTGACTGGTGAGGAGATGATGGTCCAGGTTTCGGGTGGAGAGACTCTGAAGGATCTGACTCTTATTCCAAAACATTCTCAGTTTTTTTGGATAATTTTTCATATTTCATAAAAATTCCTAATAACTCTGTTGTGACTTCTGATCATTTCCCAAACGATTATGTTGTTTTTCCTGACCAGCGGCTGATTAAACCACATTGATCTTAAGCTTTTTTTTATTCAAATCATTTAATCAAATTATTGTTGCAATAAAAACAAGTGAAATATGTGAAGGTCAGATGTGTCTGTCACACCCACGGTTACATAAACACACGTCTGTAGCACACGAGGACACAGTCCTACATCAGTGGTAATCACTCCTGGTCCTGGAGGGCTGGTATCCAGCACGTTTTAGTGGTTTCTCTGCTCCAGCACGCTTGATTCAGTGGTTGAACCACCTGTGCAGCAGCTCATCTGTGGAAATTATTATGGTGATATTCACCTGCTAAATGAAGTCAGGTGCGTTAAAGCAGAGTTAAAACTGAAACACGCTGGATACCGGCCCTCTGGACCAGGAGTCAGTCCCGCGGTCCTACATGGTTCATGTCCAGCGTGAGACACTCCCAGTTTGGCGGGAGTGGCTCAGAAGTTGTCATGAACACTGGGACCCAGGCTGCTGACTGGGTGTTCTGGTCCATAAATGAAGGTGATGCACGTTTTATTCTACAGTGAAGTAGAAGTTGAACATCTGCTCTGAAGGGTTCAGAGTCAAAAACTGTTTTAAAACTTGTAAGTAAGTAAGTAAAAGTGTATTTATATAGCGCCTTTCTCAGATATAAATCACAAAGCGCTGTACAACATGATAAAGATCAGGGCAAATACCTCTAACCAATAAAAACATCAGAAAAACAATAGCAGTGATAAACGTAGAAAATAAAATCATGAGTATAAACAAAGTGAAGGTGTGAACCCGAACAAAGCCATCATTCTGAAACATTTAGGGAGGGAACGCCTGGATGAAAAGGTGAGTTTTTAGATGATTTTTAAAGACCTCTACAGTGTTAGAAAGACGGAGATTTGAAGGTAGACTGTTCCAAAGTCTGGGTAAAATAGTCTGAAAGGCCCTCTCCCCTTTGGTTTTCAGTCTGGTTCGAGGAACAGCCAGGAGGTTTTCAGATGTGGATCTAAGGTTCCGAGAGGTGGTGTGTGGGGATAAAAGCTCACATAGGTAGCTTGGAGCCTGGTTGTTAAGAGCTCTATAGGTCAGGACTAAAACTTTAAACTGTATTCTATATTCTACCGGGAGCCAGTGGAGGGACTGTAAACCTGGAGTGATGTGAGCTCGTCTGCTGGATTTGGTTAGGAGTCTGGCTGCTGCATTTTGGATGGCTTGAAGGCGTGAGATGGAGGTTTTGCTGAGACCAGTAAAAAAAGAGTTACAGTAGTCTAAGCGTGATGACATAAAGGCATGGATGATTTTTTCCAGATCTGCAGTAGGAACCAGTTTACGGACTTTTGAAATGTTTCTCAGTTGGAAGAAACAAGAGCGGGAGATGGTTTTGACGTGTGAGTCTAAACTTAAAACTGGATCAAAAATAACTCCTAGGTTTCTAATGTCAGCCTTGGCTGACGGGCAAAAAGAGGCAATTTCTTGCTCGATTTTTGGTTGAAGTTCCAGGGGTGCAGCGAACAGGGTCTCTGTCTTGTTAGCATTGAGGACAAGAAAGTTGCTGGAAAGCCAGTTACTGATCTGGGTCAGGCAGAGTACAAGTGTGGCCAGCCTGTCCAACTGGTGTGGCATAAAGGACATATAGAGCTGAATATCATCAGCGTAGATGTGGTAGGAGATGTCTGGGAAAGACTGAATTATGCCAGCTAGGGGAAGAATATAGAATGCGAATAGTAGAGGCCCTAGAACTGAACCTTGTGGGACCCCGCATGTTGTGCTGATCTACCAAAGCAGACTGACAAGAGCTTGGTTCTGCAAAAACATGGAGACGTGAGGATTTAGCCCGTAGATATCATACATAATATTAGCTAGATGTTCTAAGTGGGAGTCGACAGCGTCCCTACACGGCGGCCATCTTACTTCGGAAACCTGATGTTTGTCTAAGTGGCTGTCTTGGTGGAGGTTTTCGTGTTTATTAGCTGTTTAACTTGGCTTAGAGTAGACAAGGCTGCCGTGGCTGCGCTGCTTACCTACAGTGTTTTACCTCAGTGGCAGCGGAGGGTAAAATTGCCCTTGTTTTCCAGGTGGCTTATTTTGTTAAAAAATGTAAAAAACTTAGATTGAAGTCTATTAAAATAGCGGAAATTGCTGGCTTTGTTTTTACAGAAATACACGTGAAACACAACAAGCATGCCTGACTTTTGTGCTGCCTATGGATGCTCTAATAGACGATGTCTTCAATCACAACAACGTGGGACCACCTTTCACTCCTAAGATCTAACAATAACAAACATTCAACTGTGTTAGGCTGATAAGTCTCTGTCATCTGCTTTTTAGAAATAACAGTGATGGCAAAGTTTGACCGCGTCCCGAGAGCAGTGGGGGACATTGACTCCGAGTGGGCCTTGTTCCACTCTGCGATTGTAGAGGCGGCTGTTGCTGGCTGTGGTCGCAAGGTGGCTGGTGCCAGTCGTGGTGGCAACCCCCGTACCCGCTGGTGGACACCAGAGGTTCGGGGAGCCGTCAGGCTGAAGAAGGAGGCCTACAGGGCATGGCTGGTCCGTGGGTCTCCGGAGGCAGCAGACAGGTACCGGATACCCAAGCAGGGTGCAGCAATGGCAGTTGGCGAGGCAACATCTTGGGCATGGGAGGAGTTTGGTGAGGCCATGGAGAAAGACTATCAATGGGCTCCAAAAAGGTTCTGGCAAACTGTCCGGCGCTTCAGGAGAGGAAGGCAGCAACTCGCTCACACTGTTTACAGTGGGGATGGGGAGCTGCTGACGTCAACTGGGGCAATAGTCGGACGGTGGAAGGAATAATTTGAGGAGCTCCTCAATTCCACCTACGTGCATTCTGAGGAGGAACCAGAGCCGGGAGACCTGGGGATGGACTGTCCAATCTCGGGGGCAGAAGTTGCTGAGGTAGTCAAACAACTACACAGCGGCGGAGCCCTGGGGGCAGATGAGATTCGTCCTGGGTATCTCATTGCTATGGACGTTGTAGGGCTGTCGTGGTTGACACGTCTCTGCAACATTGCGTGGTCATCGGGGGCAGTTCCTGTGGAGTGGCAGATCAGGGTGGTGGTCCCCATCTTTAAGAAGGGTGACCTGAGGATGTGTTCCAACTATAGGGGGATCACACTCCTCAGCCTCCCTGGAAAGATCTACTCCAAGGTACTGGAGAGGAGGGTCCGATCGATAGTTGAATCTCGGATTGAGGAGGAGCAATGTGGTTTTCGCCCTGGCCGTGGAACTGTGGACCAGCTCTATACCCTTGCAAGAGTGATGGAGGGGGCATTGGAGTTTGCCCAACTAATCCACATGTGTTTTGTGGATTTGTAGGAGGCTTATGACCGTGTCCCCAGGGGCACCCTGTGGGGGACACTCCAGGAGTGTGGGGTGGGTGGCTTTCTGTTAAGGGCCATTCAGTCCCTTTACCAGAGGAGCGTGAGTTTGGTTGTCTTATGTTCACGTTAAAGGAAAAGGCTGTAAACTGTTTAAAATGATTTATTAAGCTGCCTACATTTTGTCACTTGTTTAAGATTTCCCAAAGACGGAGAAAGAAGGAGGTAGGTGGGAAGTGTGTGCGATCTTCCTCAGAGCTGACGCTCAGTGGCGTCATGATCAAAACTGTCAGCAAGGTAAAAAAAAAAAACCTTCCCTATGTTTCAAAAACAGCCTTAAAAAGCATTCAGAAGAAAAACACAAAAGATGTTTGTAGTCTTAAGAACAACTGCTGGCTCATCAAATCCTCCTGATAAATAAACACAATGAATAAATTCCACATATGTTTTCCTTTAGGTAGTCAAAACTATAGTTCTTGTCTGATTTCTCACCTGACATCATGCTGTTCTACAGGCCTATGTAAGGCAGCCACACCGTCCAGTTACGTTGGTAATTCTAATTTCAGGATTTGTTGTGCGGCGAGCCGTGACCAAGCTGTCCCGTGATGTCTGCCGTGCCAGCCTGGTGATGGATGCTGCATCTGCCTGTGATGACCACAGCTACCATTTGCTGACTCTGAAGAACAACGGGGGTCTTGCGGTCCCGTCTGAAGGTACTGTGAGGGTGATCAGAGCAGCAGAGTGGGCAATTCGCCAGGCATCAGCGGGCAGACGAACCACTGGAGGTCATCTACATTGTGCGCAAGAGGATCGGGTCAGAGGATGTGTTTTTGCTCGGGGAGCACATCAGTGAGACACAGTACGGCATTGAGTCTCACTCCCATACACTTGTGACAGTGCGAGCA
>NC_091746.1:71136188-71183688 GCF_043380555.1 Nothobranchius furzeri | reverse complement strand
GACATAGGAGGGACCAGGACAGTGTCGGCGGAGATGTTGGCGAACGTAACGGGCGTTAGCTCGGGTGATGGAAGCTTGTGCTTTGATCCAGGCGTTCTTGCAGCACCTCACTAGGGATTGCGCGGCAGGTACAGCAACTTTGGGCTCCTGGTGGGCGAAGACCGGGGGCTGGTAGCCATAGCAGACCTCGAAAGGGGACATATGAGTGGTTGAAGAGGTGTGAAGATTGTGGGACAGCTCTGCCCAGAGGAGGTATTTAGGCCATTGCGAGGGTTGGGCCGAGACAAAGCACGGGAGGTACCGACCCAGCTGTTGGTTAGCCCGCTCTGTCTGACCATTGGTCTGGGGGTGATAGCCTGAGGACAGGCTGACCGATGCTCCCATTAGGTGGCAAAAGGCTTTCCAGAATCGGGCCGTAAAGTGGGGACCCCGGTCGGAGACCACATCGACAGGGAAGCCGTGGAGGCACACCACGTTCTCCAGGAATAGTTCCGCCGTGCGTCGGGCCGAAGGGAGACCCGGAAGGGCGATGAAGTGGACAGCTTTAGAAAACCGGTCAGTGACCGTGAGGACCGTGATGAGGTTGTTGACCGGGGCAGTCCTGTGACGAAATCCAGACCCACGTGGGACCACGGACGGCTGGGCACCGGAAGAGGTCTGAGGACACCAACAGGGGCCTGGCTGGGTGTCTTGGAGTGGGCGCAGATATCACAGGCACTAGTGTATTCCTTAACATCCCTCGCCATGCAAGGCCACCAGAGTGCTCGTTGGAGGAACTTCAGAGTTCGAGGGAACCCCGCGTGGCCAGACAGGCGTGACGAGTGGGCTCAGGAGAGTGCCTCGCTGCGACAGGATGTAGGGACATAGAGACGACCCGCGGGGGTCTATGGAGGTGCGGCGTCGTCCCGGAGGGCGTTCTGGATAGCCTCCTCCAACGGCCACCTTAGGTGGGCCAGGAAACGATGCTCTGGGAGAATTGGTGCAGGCTCAGACGTGGGCATGGAGTGTGTGAACTGGCGGGAGAGTGCATCAGCCTTCTGGTTCTTAGTTCCAGGGCGGTAGGAGAGATGGAACTCATAGGGCTCGAAGAAGAGGGCCCAGCAGGCCTGGCGAGGATTGAGCTGCTTGGCGGATCGGATGTGAGTCAGGTTCTGGTGGTCCGTCCAGATAGTGAAAGGCTGGGTGGTGCATAGAAGCCACTGTCTCCACTCCTCCAGCGCCCATTTTATGGCCAGCAGTTCACGATCACCCACGCCGTACTTCTGCTGGGTGGCGGAAAACTTCCTAGAGAAGTAGGCGTAGGGATGGAGTCTGTCGTCGGGCCCACCTTGGGACAGGATGGCACCGGCACAGAAGTCCAAGGCATCGACTTCGACCACAAAGGTCTCCATAGTCTCTGGATGGCGGAGGATAGGGCCCGATGTGAACGGGGGGACCAGGTGGCGGAAGGCCCGAATGGCGTCTGGAGTTAGACAGAATGGTTGGCCGGGTGGGCTTGGTCGAGTGAGGGAGGTGAGCAGTGCCACAATGGTGCTGAAGTTATTAATAAAACGGCGGTAAAAGTTGCAGAAGCCCAGAAAACTCTGTAGCTGTTTTAGGCTCGTAGGAAGGGGCCAGTCAGTGACCGCCTGGACCTTCTGAGGGTCCATGGTTATGCCCTGATCCGATATCATGAAGCCCAGCAATGAGATGGTCCGCTGGTGGAAAGAGCATTTCTCGGGCTTGCAGTATAGGTTATTGTTCAAGAGCCGGGTCAGGACGGCACAAACATGGTGGAGGTGTTCGGCCCCGGACTTGGAATAAATTAGGATGTCATCCAGGTAGGCAAACACCCACCAGCCCAATATGTCGCGGAGGACATCGTTAATGAGGCGTTGAAAAACAGCGGGGCTATTGCACAACCCGAAGGACATGACCTGGTGCTCCCAGTGACCGGTGGGTGTGATGAATGCGGTCTTCCACTCATCCCCAGCTTTGATGCGGACCAGATTGTAGGCACTCCGGAGGTCCAGTTTTGTGAAGATCCTCGCCTGGGAGATGGAGTCCAGAGCAGTCGTGAGGAGTGGCAGGGGATGGCGGTCCCTGATAGTGATCTTGTTTAGACCCCAGCAATCTATACAGGGACAAAGGTCACCTTCCTTTTTCTTCACAAAGAAAAAGCTGCAGCACCCGGGGAAGAGGAGGGTCGGATGAAACCCTGCTGGAGGGCCTGGTTGATATATTCCTCCATAGCTCTGGGTTCGGAGGGAGAGAGAGAGAAAAGGCACCCACAGGGAGGACTGGTACCTGGTTGTAGCTTGATCTCCATGTCATATGGGCGGTGAGGCGGCAGTGT
Source organism: Nothobranchius furzeri (assembly GCF_043380555.1). Classification (NCBI taxonomy): domain Eukaryota; kingdom Metazoa; phylum Chordata; class Actinopteri; order Cyprinodontiformes; family Nothobranchiidae; genus Nothobranchius; species Nothobranchius furzeri. Next base: position 71,181,353 of record NC_091746.1, on the reverse strand, counting down.
GGTGGTGCGTCGCTTATCAAAGGCTGCAGCCAGGTCCCGATAAGGTAGTGGCAGATTGGGCGGTAGAGGACCAAGACCACCAGCCGGGCGATCTGCCATGGGTGGAGGAGGAGAGAGGTGGACCTGGCACTGGGTCCCCCAGCCTAAAAGGCGGTTCTGGGACCAGGAAATTTGGGGGTCGTGGAGACGGAGCCAGGGGAACCCCAGGATTAGAGGAGAGGAGGGGGTGAAGATGATGAGAAAGTGGAGGGTTTCCCGGTGGCCTTGGAGGACCATCTGGAGTGACTGGGTTCGGTCTTGGACAGGATAGGGCTGGAGAGGTCTGCCGTCCACCGAGGTCACCGGAACAACTAGTTCCAGGGGAATCAGCGGGATCCGTAGGCGTTTAGCCAGATCCACGTCCGTGAAGTTGTCGGCGGCCCCCGAGTCCACCAGAGCATGTACCTGATTTGAGGTCTCGTCGTGAAAGAGGGTGGCAGGAAGGAGGAGTTGGTGGGAAGAGATAGGGGCAGAGGGTGACCCGGGCTGAGCTACCCCGATACTCAGTGGGTTCATCCGTTTCCCGGCCGTAATGGGCAGTCCAGGCGCCGGTGGTTGGGAGAGCCACAATAGGCACAGAGACCCTCGCGCCACCGTCACTGTCTCTCCTCCGGGGGAAGGTTGCCTGGCTGCATAGGCTCCTCAGTAGAAGTGGGTCCGGAAGCTGGCGTTGGTGAACGAGGAAGAGGTCCGGGAGCACTGAGTGGGCGAGTGGAGGACCTGGGTCGAACCAGAACCCGCTGGACGATGCGCAGCGCCAGGTCGGCAACCTTATCCAGGGTCTGGGACAGTTCTTTTCCCACCATCTCGTCTCGGATGTAGGGCGCCAACCCCTCCAAGAAAACAGCTCGAAGGGCAGAGTCATCCCACTGTAGTTTGGCCGCCATGGTGTGAAACTCTGACGCATAGGCGCACACCGAGCGTTCCTGTTGGCGGAGCTTTAAGAGACGTGCTTCAGCCCCCACTTCACTACTGGGTGGAATGAAGGTCTTCCTGAGGGTGGCCACAAAAGCAGCATAGTCATTGCAGGCAGGGGATTTAGAATTATAAAGAGCAGCGGCCCACTCCTGAACGCGTCCAGAAAGTAGGGAGGTGAGGTGCGCAACCCGAGAGCAGGCAGTGGGGAAGCGTCCTGGTTGGCACTCGAATTGCATATCGAGGGAGGCGAGCAGACCATCTGGAATCCCAACCTCTCCATTCCACCTCTCCGGTAGGCTGAACTGTGGCTCCTCCTTAGGTGGAGCGAGGGCTTGCTGCTGGAGGGCATTGAGGGATGTGGTCAATTGAAGGGTGAGGTCGGTCAGGGAGTTCACCTTGGTGTTGAGCCGATCGACCAAGGCGTGGAGCTGAACAATCTCATTCTTCATTTGCTCAAACTCCGCTGGGTTAACCAACTCAGTCATCCTGTCAGACTGGTCGGCTGGATACGGGAGTTGAGCTTGTAGAGAGCGTGGTCTCACAGACGCGGAAGTGATAGCGTCGGTGAAACGCCGGCTCTCGGTTTAATCTAGGAATCCAGAGCGTTCGAGCGTCAATGAAGTGATATGGAAATGCTGGGTTTTCCAGAAGTGAGTAAGAACACTTACTGTGAGCTGAGAGTTCGTAAGATGGATCGGTTGATTGGAAACTCTGATCATAGATCCGAAGAAACGATGACTGAGTGGTGAGCTGGGGATAGTCCCGGTTCGTGACATAGGTGCGACATGGAGGGAATCCCCACGAGGGGCATGCTGGGAGTTGTGGTCCATGGTGGAGGTCGGCTAGCTGGGAGAGGCTGGTTTGGGGACTTGGGTTCTGACACTACTCAGTGTTGGGAGTAACGCAGTACTAAAGTAATGAATTACTGTAATGCATTGCTTTTTGCTGTAATGTGGTAATGTAAGGCATGACAGGGAAAGAAAATGGTAATATTTACTCAGTACAATTGTCAGTAACGCGGTAATTACAATACATTTTTAAACCCAGAATTCTATTAACCCAGAATTTCCTAAAAATTCAAATTGCAGGAAGCCTGAAAAAAGATCCAGTATCCACATATATGACATCATTTATGGACTCAGCTTTGCGGGCGTTCTATGAGCAGAGAGGACGCAGCGGTAACGGCTCAAATACTCCAGCTGCGTCCTGCGCGCGGCCGCTGTTATATTCACAAAATCGCTCCACCAAAACAAAGTAATTCGTTTGCGATCGTTTATATCAGCCCATATTCTCTGGTACTTCATGTACTTTTCAGCTGAGTTCATAATCTGTGCCCCGGTGATTTCAACTCATTGCTGCTGGAGCGCAGCGCATATTAAGCTTTTTTAGATCCCTTTGGCTGATTAGTTAGAATGTAGGAAATCTAGGGAACAGTTTTTCTGGAAAACATGCAGCACGCAGGAAGGTTGGAGAGAGAAAGGGCTGGAAATTATTCAAATAAAACCAAGAAAAAATGAAAAAAAGTAGGCAGATTTATCCCCAATACACATTTTTACCAGTGAAAAGCAATAATATACAAGCATTTAATATTTATACATGTGATAGAATCAGATCCCCCCAGAAGTCAGTCCCACATCCAGGGCCATATCAAGGCATTTGGGGACCAAGGCAAATATAGGCTTGGAGCCCCCACCACCTCACTCCCTGCTCAGTTAATATAAGATGGCAGTGTGCTGAGAGTACAGATTGTTGTTGCTTTTATTTAATAAACAATCATTTTAAAGCACTGTTATTATATCTGACTGTTTTTAACAGCAATCCTAGCTCAGACACCACATCACCTTCCACATCTATGCCATGAGCTCACCGAGCGTCACATTACCACATTCATATTGAAGTTGTACTGGTGAAAGTAACTTAAAGTAATGCAACAGTAGTGTAATGCCTTACATTTTAAAATCGGTAATATTGTAATGTAATGAATTACGTTAAAATGAGGGTAACAAGTAATAAATAACGCATTACAGTTTTGAAGTAACTTGCCCAGCACTGCTGCTACTAGTGGCTCATTGAGGTCACCGTGGCAACCACCAACCTGAATATTACCTCCTCTTTACAGACTTTTATAATCTATTAAATAATCTATCAGTCATTTTTAGGAAATAATCTACGCTGGGTCGTGTGTGAAACTTATTTTTCATGCTGTTTTAATCCTAATCTGCTTTAATCAGAATGAGGACGATATTTTAACATTTAAAAAAGCAGAGCAAGTCCAACGTTGTGTGATCGTTTCGGATCATTAAAAAGGTTTAAACTACCGTCTTCAAACAGGAACGGAGCAAAAACAGGAATATTCTCCTGTTGAACAAAACCGGCGCTGAGAGCAAAACGCTTCCATTCTCTCGCTTGTTTTAAATATCGGTCTTTAGGAAGAAGTTATCCATGGATTTAGTCCATCGTGGAACAATAAATGTGTCGGCCATTAACGCTAAAAGTTTAGAAAATAGGTGGCCGTAAAAAGCTGAGAGGGAACGCTGTGAACCCGGTCCCAGCGCACATCGTGACACGCTGGCAGAATATTCATGGTTATGGGATTATAGCATAGATTATTTACAACACTCCATTATGGCATAATCCCTCTTTAGCCTCTGGCCTCTCAGATGGAATATCTTATGGGTGGATGAAGCAGGAGTGAGGATGTGCAAGGATGGAGTACTTAAAGGTCCTCCACTGATAACCCAAGTTTTAGTGATGATGTCTGATTCTAACGGGTCACTCGGAGTGTCTCACGCAGGCTGAACATGAAGATAGTCTCCTACACCCATCTCCTGCACCAGCTTCTAATAGAAAACAGACGGCGTTCCCAAACCCTGAACCAATGGCATCACGGCGTCGCTACAGGAAGTGATGTCTGGATTGTGTTGCTGTTAACCAAACTAACAGGTGAATAAAACAACTGCAGTTTGTGACTTTAGCTTTGAGATCGTCCCGGCTCAAAGAGCAGAGCGACCAGAGGAGAAGCTAAAGGAGCTTCGAGCTTCGCTGTAATTTACCATCAGACTCATGCAGTCGCTATAAAACCAGCTGCACTGGTTCTGTCCTCATGGTGCTGAATGTAAATATGAAAACAGAGGATTTCACACACACACACACACACACACACACACACACACTGACATGAAAGTCCAGCACTAGGCTCGCTGACCCTGGAGGTTCTGCCGCCTCAGAGATACCAACCCTGAAATTAACCACCTGCCCTCGCCTCCTCCTGCATCCCTCCCCCACCTCCTCCCGTCGCAGCCTGCTCCTGCTCTATCTCTCTTTTGTTTTCCTTCCTCCTGTTTGCCTCTTTCCTCTCATCAACCGCTGTTTTTCCTCTTTGAGTCGTTTTTCACCTGCACCTCAGACTCCGACCCAGATCACCGTGTTTTAGAAACAACCTCTCCTCCTGCAGATGATTCGGCTTCAGCAGGAGGAGCTCTCGTCGTGTTAGGCTCAGTGAGGAGTCTGACATCAAGGTCTTAGTGAAATGTTTGGTTTGTGATCTTTGAAGCAGCACGAGTGGCTGCTACGTCCTCCTGAAGGCCTGAGCCGTGCCAGCTCCTTTTATTTTTAATATTCGTTTCTGTTTTTCTTACTTTATTTGTAAATGTTTTATATGTGTTCCTAATTACTTAGTGCGTGCGTGCGTGCGTGCGTGTGTGTGTGTGTGTGTGTGTGTGTGTGTGTGTGTGTGTGTGTATGTGTGTGTGTGTGTGTGTGTGTGTGTGTGTGTGTGTGTGTGTGTGTGTGTGTGTGTGTGTGTGTGTGTGTGTGTGTGTGGTGGCTTTGGAACTCACTTCAGGTTGTTTGTGGGTCTGAGGTGTTGTGGTCATAAAGTGAACAATCAGTCCGTTTAAGGGATCACTCTAGAAACACACACACACACACACACACACACACACACACACACACACGGTTTTAGGGACCCAGTGTTTATCTGTGATTGGCAGGACCCATTAACCAATCAGGATCCAGACTGAATGATGGAGACAAACGAATCCCTTCCATTTAACAGAGTTTTCCTGTTGGATGAGAGATGGACCTGACTGGGTGCTGGAAGGTTCTGCTGGACTGAACCAGAACTTCAGAGATGATCCACAAAGGTGCTGACATTCATCCTGACCATGGTGGTCTGGGCGTGTCCTGGAGTCCACCAGGAACCTCTCATCGGTCAGGAGCTTGCAACAAGCCGGGTCAGGGTTCTGCAGAAGTCCACTTAGATTCCGGACCAGTGACACGCTCTGTTGGGACCTTCAGTGAGAAGTTCAGGTTATGAGTTACCACTGGGTGTTTCTCAATGTCAAGGCGCCTTGCTTACGAGGACACGGCCCTTCCTTGGTCAAAGAAAACGGTTAAATGGAACAGACGTGCATCACGTGACCGCGGCTTCCACGGCGGTGACATAACGTCATGTGACACGAGAGATAACATTATATTTTATACGTATTAGTTTCAACATAAATATATAACGAGCCTTTTACTGTTTAAATTGTGTTTATGTTTATTAAATTAAAAATATAAGTGAGTTACTACCCGCTAGCCACCGAAGCTGCAACTACTAAGCAACTAACCAACCATAGATAACTTCTTTGGATCTATAAAAACATTTTAAATTAGCTGACTTACCTTTAAACTTGAAAATTGTCCCCGAAGTAGCGGCCGGTGTCTGTACAAGATCTGCTCGGGTGCAAGATCGGCTCGGGGTCCTTCGACTGCAGATGACGTCAAAGTACGGCATCCACTTGGACAAAATACGTTACACATCTATTAGTGATGGGAATTCCGGCTCTTTTAAGAGAGCCGGTTCTTTTGGCTCAGCTCAGCAAAAAGAGCCGGCTCTTTCGGCTCCCTAGTGGCTCCTCAGATTTTCTGTTGCATAGAGTACATTTATAACCAAAATAATGCTAAACTATATGTAAAATGATTTACTAATATAAAAAATGCAGTATATCAAATATTTATCATTTATATGGATTTAATAACTGAACACTTTAAGAAATCTACACTTTCTGACTGCTGGCGCTCATTTTCTCACCGTCTTCGTCGAACTCTCCTCTCTCTCGCCTTTTTCCTCCTCCTCATTCCCGCTCGCCTCCCTCCGCCCGCATGTGCTCGCTCTGCTGTGTGTCTGAGTCTGATCCTCCCTCTTCCCCGCCCCTACTGCTCTGTGTGTGGACAGTCTGGACACACAGTTACCCATGTTGACCAATCGCCTGTAGCTTGCACCAAAGCAAGAGGGGTGGGGGAGGGGAGGGGACGGCTCCCGTCGTTCACTTCAAAGAGCCGGCTCTTAAAGCCGGTTCGTTCGCGACCGACACATCTCTAACATCTATACTGTTGGAAAGAATTTAGCAGTTTCGTTATTAAAATAATGTTTCTTAAGACGTAAATTTGTGTTTATAATGGTATTTGTAAAATAAAACACTATATTGTATTCATAATGTTGAACTCCTCTTTGAGCACGTCCCTTGAAGGATCATAGGTATTAGCAACACCTGTGAAATTGTATTTGCAGGAAAGAAGTGTGTCCCATTTACTGAAGTATTTTGTGTTTAGAGTTTTTGACGTCTTGTCCATGCGTAGTTCAGTTACGCTCATAGCTGCTAGCCAAAACTCTGGAGTTGAAAGTTTTCTGGCTTTACTAAAATACTTGTCTGTACTTATTTGATTGATGGTAGTTTTACTTTCTATTAGACTCCAAATGTAATCATTTGGCACGTTTCTAATTCATAATTTGTAAGAATGTAATCGGTGATATTAGCATTAGCATTCCTATGGGTTTTTCCATTAGCATTGCGCTAACCACTCGCTACCAAATTGCAGCCTTTGCGATTAGAAAATCTCCTTTTGTCACATCGCAATTTAATTGCACATGCAGTTAATCGTTCAGCTCTAATATACATGCAGCTCTATGCTAAAAGTGTATTTTCAAAGAGGTAATGATGGATTTCTTTGTAAAAGTTGTCCATCTTTCCAACAGAAAAATTTGCCTGGACCAACGTAACGTGATTACGTAACTTCCATTAGGTTCATATTCAGCCAATCAACTACTTTGACGTCATCGGCAGTCGAAGGAACCCGAGCCGATCTTGCACCCGAGCAGATCTTGTACCGACACCGGCTTCTGATCTGCCATCTTTTTTAAAATACTGCGGTGTATTCTGGGTAATTTTTGACCAAGGCTAGGCTACAAGACACATCCCGTGTGTCTTCGCTCAGCTAGCTAAATGGCTAACAAACGGAGAACACACGCCTCGCTAGAACATGAACATCGGAACATGTCTTGGTGGCTCCTGATGATGTATCTCCTAGGCAACCGGGGCGGGGCCAAGACATCAAGGCGAGGTTCCTTGGCATTGAGAAACACCCCCTGTCTGCTGACCCAACCTCTGACCTTTGGCCTTTCCCAGTCTGTTTCCCTCGTCCTCAGTGACGGGGCAGCTTAACACCCGGTGTTCCCACAAGCAGCAAATGAGATGTTGTTTGATCAATTAAAATCTAAAGTAACGCCATCCATCAGCGCAGCAGCAGAGCAGGAGTCCTTCCCGCGACGGCGAGCTGAGGAGCACGCTGGTATCGAGCCGCCGTGCCGCTCCTCCATCATTGTTTACAGTGTTTTCAACACCTCCTCAGGCCGCGGCTCAGATGGATCCATTCTTCTCCACCCCGTGTGCAGATTAATTGATCCAGCTGCCTTCACTCGGCCGGCTGATTAATTGCATTCTCTGCCCACCTTCAAGGCTGTTTCAGGTTTGAGACGAGGCGGATGAGAGTGGGCTGAAGCACAAAGTGCAGCCTGAGATTGGAGAAAGTTAGCGCTGTAAATGGAGTTCAGGAACTCCATTAGAGCGTGATTACAGCTCTGGATGATGAAACGTGTGAGAGGAGGGCGCTGAGGCGGGCAGCTGCTGATGCGCTACAGCAAAAGACTCAGAGGGAATCACAAATAGTACATTAACCATTACGCTCAATTTCCCTCCTGATTTAATACAGACGAGCAGAAATCAGAACCCTTCAGTCTGAACATGCAGCTGCTTCTGAACCGGGTTTAGAGAGGAATAAATGCAGAGTTCATTCTGACCGAAATCTCCCGTAAACGAAACCAGAACCTGAAGCTTTCAGCCGTCCCGATCACCGCCTTGTAGCTCGTCTCTGACCCTTCACCTCTGCTTTTGATTCACTTTGGACAAAACACACGCAGATGAACGGGAACACTCCGCCCAGTCCAGATGCTCTCTCTCTGTGGGAAAAAAAGCTCTGGCGCTCCAGTTTCAGGTGGTAGAAGGTAATCAGGGGGAGGGGCAGGATTACACGCCTCTGATTGGCTGACAGCAACACGACTCTTCCTCTGCCTTCGTTAATAAATCTCAGAAAGTGATAAAAAAATCACTTTGATGTTTTTATTTCCAGAAACGACACAAGTCTCAGCGTTGCCATGTTGTGGAGTTGCTAATGCTAACAGTTAGCTTCTACAAGCCAGTAGTGCAAGTATTGCAACCAGAAGAGGTAGTACACGGTTACCATGGGAACAAGACCTTTACCAAAAAGCGCTCATTGATATAAATATCGCCGGGGCAACGATGGCTAAGGGGTTAGGAGTTCAGCGGGTTGCAGGTTTGAATCCGGGCTCCTGCAGTCATGTCAGTCCTTGTGTCCTTGGGCAAGACACTTGACCTGTGTTACCTGCTGCTGGTGGTCAGAGGGACCGATGGGCAGCCTCAGAAACATCCGATGTTCCTAAAACCACCGCCTGAGCCCCTGAGGCTGCAGGAGGATAAGAAACCAAACAGAAACCTTTAGAATAGAAGAAATAAAAAGTCACTGAGCTGCCGGTCCTCTAGCGTCCTCTAGATGCCGCTCCAGGAAAAGACTCCACGAGACAAAACACCAAATCCAACATTTACTCCACGAGTTTGCCTCTCAGGAGGTTTTAATCTGCCTCTGATGCATCTGAGAGGAGATTACAGCTTAAACTCTGGATCCAGTTGGACCACCGGATCCCCTGAAGACTGAAAAGTGGGAGACTGAAACTTTCTGCTGACTTTGTTTTGGTTTTAGTCCAAACGTGAAAATACAGACAGAAAAAAATCACATTTAGTCTCAGATTCATATCTTTATTTTATCTGCAGCATTCAAGATGGATCCATGTCTTCTTCATGCCTCTGATGAAGAAACCGTCCTTAGCTTCAGTCCGAGGAATCAGACCTGAGCAGAGACGGCTCAGCCAGGTGTGACACACACACACACGCACACACACACACACACACACACACACACACACACACACACACACACACACACACACACACACACACACACACACACACACACACACACACACACACACGCACCTGGTGCTCTACAGACACGTTACGGTACAGCTCAGGTTAGACATGAAACACAGTAACTGGCACGGGACATTTAGGAGGCCCCTGCTGCTCAGGATGGAGGACTGTGTGGAAGCAACGAAACGGATCCAATCTGGACAGTTCTATAAATTCACATTTTCTAACCCAAAGAAACAGATTCGATTGGAATGGAGACCTCATCAGAACCGGACCTGCTGCTTTCTGCTGGAACTGGTTCTGCATAAATAAACCTCATTCACGAGTCAGTCACAGCAACACTCTGCTGTTAACCCAGAGGGACGCTGATTCTAGAGGAGAATTCAGCTGGTCGTGGTCTGATTTCATCTCTTTAATCTAATCTGAGTGAGTTTGACACAAAACTCAAAGTAAAATCAACAACCTGACCAGACTGAGACGGCATTTCATCTCCTGGAGGATGTAAATCAGAAAGGTCTAACCGCTCTGATCTGCTGGTGGGGATTAAGGATTTGTTGGAGGGATTTTCTCATAAATCTGTTACCAAACAAACACTCATCACAAACCTTTCTCCTCCGTTCCCTCTGATCAACACGTTGTTCTGCTTTCGTCGTGGTTGTTGTCTGAGATGAGAAACTTCTGCTTTTTCTTTACTAAATAAACATCATTTTTGTTTGCATTGTTCGGTTGTTTTAAAACAGAAAAAAGAGTCGCTCTTAACCTTGTTTTGCTAAGGTTTCGGCTAAATACTGTAGTCATCCTCAGAGCTCTCGACCGGAAAAGGGTGGCTTGCCAACTCCGGGTCGGGAGAGAGGTCCTACCTCAAGTGGAGGAGTTTAAGTATCTCGGGGTCTTGTTCACGAGTGAGGGTAGGAGGGATCGGGAGATCGACAGGCGGATTGGTTCGGCGTCTGCAGTGATGCGGACGCTGAGCCGATCTGTCGTGGTGAAGAGGGAGCTGAGCCAGAAAGCCAGGCTCTTGATTTACCGGTCGATCTACGTCCCAATCCTCACCTGTGGTCATGAGCTTTGGGTAATGACCGAAAGAACGAGATCGCGGATACAAGCGGCCGAAATGAGTTTCCTCTGTAGGGTGGCTGGGCTCAGCCTTAGAGATAGGGTGAGGAGCTCGGGAGGGACTCGGAGTAGAACCGCTGCTCCTCCGGATCGAAAGGAGTCAGTTGAGGTGGCTTGGGGATCTGGTCAGGATGCCTCCTGGACGCCTCCCTGGGGAGGTGTTTCGGGCATGTCCTGCCGGCAGGAGGCCCCCGGGTCGACCCAGGACACGTTGGAGAGGTTACATCTCCAATCTGGTCCGGGAACGCCTTGGGGTCCTGCCGGAGGAGCTGGTGGAGGTGGCCGGGGAGAGGACGGTCTGGAGCTCCCTAGTTGGGATGCTGTCCCCGCAACCCGGACCCGGATAAGCGGAGGAAGACGACGACGACGATCCTCAGAGCTAGCCGTTAATGGCGGTGTTGCTTCCTTCTCCATTAATTTGCGGTGCGGCGTGAGAAAGCCTTAAGCCTGAGTCGTGCTTCTCCATCAGCTCCAACAGGGAGAGACACGCACACACGGACGGAGACATTTAGCCCTCATGCTTCTCCGTCTCCTGGGGAGTGTTGCAAAGCAATTCCCCTCCAGGACAGCAGAGGGCGAAGCGCTGTTCTGTGGTATCCTGTCATGTATCGGTCCAAGATCGTGTGTTTATATTGTGTTTTTTTGTATATAAGAGAATTTTTAACACAGACAAATTTGTCTCTCATCCTCCTCCACCTCTTCATGCGCTCGCCACCTCTAAACCCACGTTTCCTGTCATTTCCGTCCACAAATAAAACGCTTGCTGCGCATCTTTCCACTCCTCCAGTCACGGGGGAATTAAACGTTCATATTTTTAGAGTTCTTCCACGAGGTATTCTTCAAGCTGATCCGTGTCTGCCGCTAGTTATCCTGAACTCTCTTTATGTTTTTGAGGGCGCAATGGCGGCAGTGTAGACGACAGCGGCGCCCTGACCAATCACAAGCCTGCGTTGTCCGTCTCGACAGACGGATGTTTAGAAAAGAGAGCTCGACTCCGTCCGCCCTTGTGGGGCTCTCCAGCAGGCCCGCCAGGACTGATAATGGCGTTGCGTGTCTCCGCGCTGACACAGACGCAGAAGCATGACTCAGGCTTAAGGTCAGAGGTCACCAGACATTGAACTGTCCAGCAAGTCATCTGCCCGGAATAATGTGAGCTTTGCATACCATAACAAACAGCCTGTTTGCCACCTCTAGCCTCGCCATCTGGGGAAACAGTCAAAACAGTCCCAACTCCTGACTTCCTTATCAGCGGGAACACACAGGCTCCACGAGAAGACCTGACTCTTTCTAAGTCCAATAAATAATCTTCATTTTTCTCATAAAAAGGTTTCTTACTCTACAGGTTCCTTACAGCATTATACAATGAAGGTTTCATCTGAAGTGGTTTAACTCATTCACTGCCAGCGTTTCCTGATCACTAACGGCCCTCGCTGCAAGCGTTTCTCACCATTTTTACTGTTTTTTTAAGAGTCACAGAACGTTGCATGATGTCGACGCCAAAACAACCAAAACAAAGAGACTCACCTCTTACATCAGGAAGAATCCGCGCGTTTCGAGCGTTATCCGTTCTTTCATAATCCGTTGTCGAATTATGATCGGCAGACGCTTTTCCGGTTCACGCCTCACTTTTTTTACAGGAACGGCTCAAAACGATCTCCTAACACATGGATGTGTTGCTTCCTGATCATGTGATCTGTGACGTCTGCGGATGAAGATCGGCTTCAGGGCTGAGATGTTTGTTCTATCAGTGCAGGGGTTCGTTCCGATGCTCAAACAGTAAAAAAAAATGCAAATGACGACTTTAGTCGTCATTGGCAGTGAATGAGTTAATAATGTCTTGACTGCTTTGTAGTAATGAATGAATCAACATAAATGTTTATTCTTGAAATGCCTTATTTCAGATCTTAAATACACCAAACGAGTGTGCCTGATGATTTAACTCATTCGCTGCCAGCGTTTCTCACCGTTTTTACTGTTATTTTAAGAGCGACAGAACGTTGCGCGCTAGGATGATGTCAACGCCAAAACAACCAAAAGAAAGCGGAGACTCACCTCTTATATCAGGAAGAATCCACGCGTTTTGAGCGTTATCCGTTCTTTCATAATCCGTTGTTGAAATGTGATCGGCAGAAGCTTTTCTGGTTCGCGCTCACTTTTTTTTGCAGCAGCGGCCCAAAACGATCTCCTAACACATGGATGTTCTGCTTCCTGATCACGTGACGTGTGACGTACGCGGATGAAGATCGGCTTTAGAGCTGGGATGTTTGTTCTCGCAGTGCGGGGGCTCGTCCGACGCCCACACAGTAAAAACATGCAAATGACGACTTTAGTCGTCATTGGCAGTGAATGAGTTAATAATGATTTATTATCAGTTATGTCAAATATTCATAACAGCATATAAACAAATGTCATATTTACTCCCCATATTACGTGAAACAAGCCTTTTCTAAGTTTTTGAGGACATGAGTTGACCTCTGGAGACTGTTGGTAACACCCATTACACTCTCTGCATCTGGTTGGTCCAAAACAAAGGAAAATCGGACCTTTAAAGATGAGTCACGGGAACTGAAAACCAGTTCAGTCTTTATGCTAATTAATCTCCCATTGGACCAGGTCTTTCTACGAAATAACTTTAGCAGCATAAGAACTTTCCTTTTTCAAGATCAAACAACCGTTATTTGTTTTAATCTGCAAAACGACTCATCAGACATGAAACGGTCCGCCAGCAGACCCAGGGGACCATCTCTGACCAGCTGGCGTAGATTCAGGCGAATACGGCCTCAGAAGTAAAACTACTGGCTAGCCAAGGAGACTTCATTGTCATGTTCTGCATTCCCCTCATGTGTCTCCTTGTGGTCCCCACCTCCCTCTAGGCTTCCCTCATGTTTCCTCCTAGTCACTCCCGTGTAGTTCCTATTGGTTTGCATTAGTCCTCCTCGCCCCTCTAGTCATTGGTTGTTTATCTTTGCCCTTAGGCTTTAGGTTTAGTTATTCAGTGTTTTGTAGGTTATGGTTTATCTCCCTCTCTGCTTAGTTCTTTCCCCTGTTTAGTTTATTGATGGCACCTGTCTTCCCTCTAGACCTCACTCCTCACATCTTATGTCATCTGTTCCCCTGATTGCTTCCCTCTGTTTTAAAAACCATCTTGTCCCTGAGGCCCTGTCCACACGTAGCCGGGGATCTGCCAAAACGTAGATATTTTTCTACGTTTTGGCCTGTCATCCACACGAAAACTGAGTTTTTTCACACGAAAACAGATCTTTTTAAAAACTCCGGCCAAAGTGAAGATCTGCGTTTTCTCCGTTTTGGGTGTCTGCGTGTGGACAGACAAAACCGGAGTTTTAAGGTCTGCAACGTCACTTTCCGCGACAAAAAGAAATGCTGACATCACGTGTGCGACCTGTGTTTACACTAGCCGACAGCATGGATGCCCTCAGAGCTGCGCTCGCTTTATCAATTGTCCAAGCGCTTTTTGCTTGTTTGTTGTTGCAAGCGGAATTACTGCTCCTTGCGGAAGACCACAGACGAAGGACGAGGTTAAGAACGGGGGAAGTACTGCCGCCTACAGGTCTGGCATGTCCTTAACAACGTATTTATCCGGGTACGTGTGGACAGAGTTTGTTTTTAAATGAGGTGGTGTGGATGCAAGTTTTTGGAGGGGCGGATATTCGTTTTTTTTTTTTTAAAACCCGGCTACGTGTGGACTAGGCCTCAGTGTTTGTTGGTCCATTGTGTTTGTCTGCATTGTTCTATCTCTCTCGAGTTTCTCCGAGTTCGTGCTCACTAGTGAGCTTTAATTTTGTTATTTTTTTTTGAGCATTAGTGTGTTTTTGAGAGAAAGTCTGGTTTTTGTGCTCTTGGACTTTTTGGCGCATCCTCCTTTAAATAAAGGAATTATTTTCTTTAACCACTCCTGCCTCGAGTCGTTCTGGGAATTCTGCATCTTGGGTCCAAACCTCCTGCTCCTCAACGTGACATTCGTGGCCAGCCGGATCGCCGAGAAGCCTCACGCGGGCTTCGTAACTGCACTGGCGTTGGCTGAGACTGAGCCATGGCAGCAAACCACACAAGCACACAGACTAGAGTCAGGAAGCCCTGGTCATGAAGTGAAACAGGACGAAGAAGATAAAAACAGAAGTGAGGATGTTGTGCAAGAACAGAATCTCCAGTTTGAGCCGCTCGTCTCTAAAGACCAGAACCAGCTCAGAAACACTGAGTCCAGCAGGAAGAACACGATGAAGATCCTGGTGGTTCTGTTGTTGCTGACTTTGGCCGATGGGAAGAGCTTTGAGCGCTGTGAGTGGGCTCGAATGCTGAAGGCTGCTGCTATGGACGGGTACCGCGGCATCAGCCTGGCCAACTGTGAGTATCACGCTGCATCGCCACGGCTGAGACTAAAACAAAAGCCATCTTCAGCAGGACCTGGATGTGTCCTGCAGGTGTTCTCAAACCAACACTAGCCCTGACCTGTTGGTGAATCAGGTGTTGTCTTCCTGCAGGGGTTTGTCTGACCAAGTGGGAGTCACAGTTCAACACTCAAGCGATCAACCACAACAAAGACAAATCCACCGACTACGGCATCTTCCAGATCAACAGCCGCTGGTGGTGCGACGACGGACAAACTCGTTCTGCCAACGGGTGCAACATAAGCTGCAGCGGTGAGTGAAGTTTTCCTACCTGATTCATTAACTCTCAGGTTAGCGTGAGGTTAGCGCCCGTCTGGTCTACGGTCCAAAACGGTAATCCAACATGGCTGCACCTGATACTGGTGACACTGGTGCACGAGAGTGGAGATCCTCAGCGTCCTTCTGAGTCCCGGAGCTTCGCTCTCATGCTGCTTTAGGTCCGAGGACTAAAACAATATTAGCAAAGTCAAAGTTCACTGGACCGTAGGGCTGCTCGATTATGGCAAAAATAATAATCACGATTATGGTGACTGAAATTGAGATCACGATTATTTAGGACGATTTTTCAATTTATGTTGATTTTATTTGTTTTTATTCAGTCATAAAATTGCTCAGGGCACAATCAGGACAAAATAAGAAACAAGATGATCACTAAAAGAACTCCTGATTCCCAGTATAAAAACATCAATATATTTATAGCTCATAGTTTATGACCCAAGGGTTTGGTTTAACTCATGTAAGTCTAACCAGTACAGACCCAAATAGCAATATCTTGCAAATACTGACAGCAAGAATTATACAGTGGCATTTATAACAAATAAATGCAAATAAATTGATGTTCACAAAATGTTGCATAACATTTATTGAGTCGTGTCAATGTGCTGTAGGAGGGTACACTAACACCGTGTCCTCAGAGAGATTAGTTATTATTTATCAGCGTGAGGAACTTATTTCTACCTTATTTATAAACTTTTTATTTACAGATCCATCAGTTAATGTAATAATTGTCCCAACCACAGCTGCACCCCCCACCCCGGTCTCACAGCAATCGGGGCAAGCTGCATGTTTGTTTAGCGCGCCGCACGCGCACATGTAGCCGTTTTTAGCGGCTCAGGAGTCCGCAGGTGCGGTGTGTGTGTCACTCACTCTGGTTAATCCAACAGGGAGCCGGCTCTGAGAGCCGTTTCTTTAGCGACCGACACATCACTACATCATTCCCTTTCCTAATGTCCTGAAGAACGGTCCGGAGCGCAGGCGGAGTGTTTAGCTAACCTGCAGGAAACGTCGACAACAGTTATCCAGAAAGTAGCTAAGGGTTCCCAGAGATGTTTCTGAGGTGTTTGCTAGGTACTTTTAAGTTAAAAAGTCAAGAAGGGGGTCTGAAAAGCTGCTAGAAATAGCGTCACAGTCACTAAGTTGGCAACACTGTGGGAGGAGCGCTTCATTTGCAACTCAGGGCAGCGCAAGCGGGAGGAGCAAATAATCGGCTTGTTTTGTTTTTTATAATCGTTCAAAACTCAGATCGTAATCGTGATTAAAATTAGATTAATTGAGCAGCCCTTCTGGACCGTCTCAGTAGCAAGCTTTCATAAAAAGCTGCTCTAAATTCTTCCCTACCAGTCAGTGTTCTCCACGTTCCTGGTCCTGGACCAGCGATAGCTGGAGATACATGGATGGGAGTCCCTCTGGGGACAGGCTAACCTTTGACCTGCTGCCTGGTTCTCCAACAGCAGCTTTGTGATGGCTGACATCTGAAGAGCTGGAGAGTAACCAAAGGTCTGGGAAACCACTGAGGGATGGTTCCAGATTCACAGGTTTGAATCCTTCTGTGATGAGTCAGCACGTTCTCCCTCTGCACGCCCAAACCCTAAAACTCTAACCGAACCCCCCCCCCCCCCCCCCCCCCCCCCCCCCCCGAGCAAAAACATGCATGTCTCACTGAAACTGGAGCTTTGGACTAAATGTAAACCAGCAGGATTCACGAGCATGAGCAGGTGTGTCTCAGGTATAAGGTCAGTGAGTGCTAACGGGTCACGGCCCAGTGAGGAGCAGAACCAGCTTCAGCGTTCATGTAGCACAAAGCTAGATCCACGTTAGAGACTTTTGTTTCATCTGAAGCTTCGACGGCCTTCAGAGAAGTTGGTTTCCTGCTTTGAACGGAACCCTCCTCGAGCCGTCGGGTCGGACTTAGTCTCAACTTTTCCAGTTTTTTTTTTAATTTCCTAACGGGTTTTTTTCTGCTGACAGACCTTCTGACTGACAACATTAGCACGGCCATCCGCTGCGCTAAACGGGTGGTTGGAGATCCTCAAGGCATCGAGGCCTGGTGAGCTCAGGTGTTGCGTTACCCGCTCTGGCATTTGTTCTGAAACAGACGTGTGACGGTTGTGTGTGTGTGTGTGTGTGTGTGGTTTCAGGGTGGGCTGGAGGGTCCACTGCAAGAACCAAGACGTCAGCACGTACCTGTCTGGGTGTGGTCTGTGAGCGGGAGGCCAGGAGAGGCTCAGGATCCAGTATGATGTCATGAATCTGTGCTTTGTGCTCATTTAAAAATGCTGATTAAAGTGTTGCTTTTCACACGCGTTCTGTTTAAGTCTGACTGGTTCCGGTGTGCCTTGCAGCGAGAAGGTCCTGGGTTCGCTTCCCGGCCTGGGATCTTTCTGCATGGAGTTTGCATGTTCTCCATGTGCATGCGTGGGTTCTCTCCGGGTACTCCGGCTTCCTCCCACCGTCCAAAAACATGACTGTTAGGTTGGTCTGTCTAAATTGTCCTTAGGTGTGTGTGTGTGTGTGTGTGTGTGTGTGTGTGTGTGTGTGTGTGTGTGTGTGTGTGTGTGTGTGTGTGTGTGTGTGTGTGTGTGTGTATGGTTGTTTGTCCTGTGTGTCTCTGTGTTGCCCTGCGATGGACTGGCTCTCTATCCAGGGTGTACCCCGCCTACTTGCCCGTTGACTGCTGGAGATAGGTGCACCCCCCCCCACCCCCCCGTGACCCTGCATGGACAAAGCGGGCTCAGAAGATGGACGGATGGATGGTTCCGGTATTTTCTAGGAGCATGAAATGTTGTATTTTTATGATGTTACTGATACAATCAGTGATGTCATCGATATGATGTCATTAACATGATGGTAAACAAGAGCAGCAGTCTCGGTTAGAAAGGATCTTTTTGACACATCAGATCTCTAAAGTAAAAACCATCCTGCTGGATCGGCGTTCTGATAGGGAACGCTTCAGGATGACTTCTGGCTTTGGTCGGGACAGCCTGGGGACCCCGGGGTCACGGGTGGCTTCCACCCAGGAGCTGTTGGGCTGAGTGGGGAGCGGTCAAACCCTGGTGAGCCACTACTAGTGGTTACCACGGTGACCCCAGGAGCCACTGGCAGCAGCAGTAACATTTCCCCCATAGCTTACACATTAAATGTCAACATTTTCTGGATTACTGCAGATGAAATTCTGAGATAAGTTTGGGATTTAACAATAAATAGAGTTAGATGTTCTAGCTGCATCGTAGTTTCCTCTGAAACACTTAAGTTTAGTAAAAGTGCCTTCTGAGATCTTTAACTGTCTCATTCAAAGCAAAAGTTCATCCAAAAGAACTTGTTGGAGCTGAAATGAAGGGTGCTTTGTGGATGATGTTTTTGGGATGCGTTCCCATAAAGCTGCTGCCAAACCTGAAGTGTGAACATGCAGAGGTTTCACTTCTCTTCAGATAAACGTGCTGCTGCAGCTCACTTCTGCTCGGGTGGATTTTTATCATATATCTGGAATTTCTGCTCTTTTCATCTTCTTTTACTTTCATGTTGAGTTTTAGGTTTAGGAAGTATATATATATACACACCATCGACATATATACCTCAGACACGTGAAAAGAGAGTTACAGTAGTCTAAGCGTGAGGAGATGAAGGTGTGGAGAACTGTCTCAAGTTCAGAGCGGGACAGAATGGGACTCAGCTTAGCAACGTTCCTGAGATGGAAGAAGGAAGAGCGAACAAGAGAACTGGCATGAGAATCCAAGGTGAGAATTGGGTCAAAGGTCACACCAAGATTCCTGACAGAAGGTTTGGTGTGAGAAGCAAGCTGACCAAGAGAGTCTCTGACTTTGGGAACCAGCTTGTCTGGGGCACAGATGAGGATCTCAGTCTTATCTTCATTCAGCTGAAGAAAGCTCCCACCATCCAGGTTTTGATAGAGTCTAAGCAGGTGTGTAACAGCTGCAGCTTAGACATCTCATGGGGCTTAAAGGAGATGTACAGTTGGATGTCATCTGCATAAAGGTGTCTTAGTTCCAGCTTGTACTGGTTGGACTGGGTTTGGGTTTATTTCATTGTGGCTTTTTGTTTCTGTGTACGTCGGTTGTTCTGTTCAGCCCTTAGATCCGCTACCAAGCTGTTTTAAAGGTGCTTTAGAAATTAAGATAGATAGATAGATAGATAGATAGATAGATAGATAGATAGATAGATAGATAGATAGATAGATAGATAGATAGATAGATAGATAGATAGATAGATAGATAGATAGATAGATAGATAGATAGATAGATAGATAGATAATCTTTATCTTTATTGACAGACTCTTAGGTCCAGATAAAATACATATAAAACAACAGATGAATGAAACAAAATAGATAAATAGAAATAAAAAGATAACAGCATAAAATTGAATAAAAATCTAAATGTAATTAAAAACTTTACTATAAACTGTTCCACACAAGGTTAACCACACAAACACTTCAACCAGTGTTTCCTTATACTGGACAAATAGCGACAACTGCTCACAGTAGGATCAGTGATTGCTGAAATGATACTGTTGGCAGAGCTATCCAGTCGGCCTGTAAAAGTGAATATGAGTTTTCTTAAAAGTGCTTGAAAAGTACAAACGCCTGCTGTTACAAACATCTGACTGGCACTGCCCCCTCTGGGTATTTTAAGTATGATCCTTAAGGCATCGTTGTATGCAACTTGCAGTTTATTCATGCTGCTTTGATTGTAGGATGACCACAGTTGGGCTGTGTAAAGTGGAGTACAATATGCTTTAAATAAAGCCACCTTAACTGGAGGTGAACAAAAACCAAACTTACGAGCTACAGTATTAGCTTGTGCATACAGCTTACAGCACTGTCTGTGGATGTCAGCATCATCACGCATTTGATCGGTTATAAAGTGGCCAAGGTATTTCACCTTCCCACACACATTAAGATCACTATTAGACAGTTTGAACACAGGAAAGTTTAGCTTTCTATCCTGCTTGGTTCTACATATCAAGATAGCACTTTAACAGCATTATACTGAATATCGTACTGCACACCATATTCAGAGCAGATATTTAGGAGCTGCTGTAAACCAGCACTACTTGGACTAAAGACCACCAGATTAACTCGGCTTTAAGGTAAGAATTCAGGTTTTACAGGTTTTCATTTTATTGAAGCTCTAATGTCTTAAAGGTCTAAGGTCACCTGATTAAAGCCTTCCTGTGAATCAGCGATGAGTGTCTTCCAGCAGCTCCTTCGTGTGTCTGTGGTGGTTTGGGGATGCGGGTCACGAGCGGCGCTGCTGCTGCAGGACAGAAGCAGAATCCGAAAGAGCGAAGGGAACATCTGGCACCGGAGACGGGCTTTAAACGTGAGGCTGAGGCCATCAGGAACTGGCATCGTGGAGTCATTAGTGGATGCAAATGAGGGCGGGATTGTTTCAGCCTGATTTTAATGCTCTCACACATTTAATCACACACGCAGAGGCAAACATCTGGACACAAACACCAAACTCAGGAATTTCTTCTCAGAGAGAAGCAGCCAGAAAGTTTCAGACACGATTCCTAAAACAAGTTTTGTTTCCAAAAGCAGGCGCTGGTGGTGGAAAAGGTCCAATAGCATGTTGAGTCCGCTGAAGAGGTGATGATCAGGGTTTAGGGAAACGCCCCACAGGCAGCATGTGAGCTGGGAGGAAGGAGAACTTGTGGAGTGGGGTAGATGAAGGAAAGATGAGGCAATGACGGAACGGTTTGGGATCCAAGATGGACATCAGTGCCATTGTCAGTTCTGTCCATCTATCCTGTTCCCTCATCAGTTCCTGAGTAGTTCAACTGGTGGCAGAAGACTGAATTACGCACGGTCTCCTGCATCATAAATGTCCGTTTATTAATGATAAATAATCACTTGTACCTGGTAATGTTTGGAAAGATCTTTCTAAATGTTCTCCAACCAACTCAGCAGCCTATTCCTGGAGCTGGGAGGTCAGGGTTCAAATCCCCAGTAGGGTCATACCAAAGACTTCAAAAACGGGACCCAACGCCTTCCTGCGTAGGGGAGCTGCAGCTCGCCGCTGCCCACGGGGACGGGTCAGATGCAGAGATCTCCAGTGTGTGAGGATGACTACGGGACATTATGTTCCCTGTGAAGGCGGAGTCATCTTCGTGTTTAGTGCTGGGTTGCTGGAGCTTAAACAAGACAGCAAAAATCTCACCGCAGGTTAGCCGCTAGTGTCGCAAGCTCACTTAGAAACTGTCGTCCACGCTTTGTTACTTCTCGGCTAGACTACTGCAACTCCCTCTACTCCGGAGTTAGCGAGCCTGCTCTGGCTCGGCTCCAGGTTGTACGAAATGCCGCTGCCAGATTCCTGACACGCACTAGAAAGCACCAACACGTCACTCCCATTCTGGCCCGCCTGCACTGGCTTCTGCAGGGCCGTGCCCCTACCTCTCTCTCTACTCTACTCGTCCGTTATACTCCACCATGAGCACCGGCGTCTTCACAGCAAGACCCGCTAGTCGTCCCACGCGCGAGGTGCTCTAGAGGAGGTAGAGCGTTGTCAGCGGTGGAATGACCTTCCACTCGTGGTCAGAAAATCACCCTCCCTGTCGGATTTTAAGGATCAGCTGAAGACTCACTTTTGAAAGTGGCGTTCCCTCAGGACGTGAGTTTCAGCTTTTTAGATATTTCTCGTTCATTTTGTAAATGATTACCCGGTTGTATTGATTTTTACTTTATTTTGTTTTTAATCAACATCTCTTGATTTTATCTCATTTTTATTTATGGCTGTGTATGCTATATAATATAAATAACAAAGTGAATGTCCTTATATTTAATATTTTGTGCCCAAACGCTTTTGCGTATTCGTAACGTTTCCTCCCTTTGATGAAATATCGACTTTGCAAGTGTTGCCTGTCGCTGTCTTATCTTTTCTTGTGGTGTGAAGAAACTTTAGAGCGTTTGTTCCACTTAAGCGCCATGTTTCCTGCTGAGTGCGAGTAAGCTAGGCTACGTGCTTGGTGACATCAATTGTGCCGACTGGAATTGAGACGGAATGGTTTAGAAAAATGCCAAACGACTCCCAGGAATTGAAAAAGTGGGAAACGATTCTCAAGAAGAACTGGTTTTCGATTCCGTTGCTGTTGTAGAAATGTTCTTCCAGACGAGGGAGGAGCATAAGGCGAGGGGGAGGAGCGAACAGGTGGAAGATGGATGAGGACCATGAGAGAGAAAGTAGAGTAGAAGAGGAGACTGCTGTGGATCAGGAAGCAGCTGAGACTGGTGAGGATGGAGGGAGGAAAGCTTAGTGGAGGAAGAAGAGGAGAAAGGAAGTTGGTCCTGATGACACACCTCTGGAGTTACGAACATTTCTAAGAGAGGTGGAGGTAGAGTTCCTGATCAGGTTGTTCAACAAGATCTGAGGGGAGTGTGTGTGTGTGTGTGTGTGGTGTGTGTGTGTGTGTGTGTGTGTGTGTGTGTGTGTGTGTGTGTGTGTGTGTGTGTGTGTGTGTGTGTGTGTGTGTGTGTGTGTGTGTGTGTGTGTGTGTGTGTGTGGCACGCACAAGCAGATAAAGTGGTAGACGCCAGGTAAAGGTAGAGGGGGACATTTCAGCAGGTGTAGAAGACAGAAGTGACAGCCATGTTGTCTGGTTTAGAGACAGCGTCCATGAGGACAAGACAGGAGACCGAGCTGGAGGTTCTCTCTGGGAGGGATGGAGATCAGGATAAGTCCATCAGAGGGACAGCTCGTGTTAGATGTTTAGGAGATAGACAGCCTGAGACGGTTTGGACATGTCCAGAGGAGACACCATGATGGCAGAGGTAGGAGGAGGCTGAGGGTGGAGCCAGCAGGCAGGAGGCTGAGAGGAAGACCAACAAGGTGACAGAGAGCATGAAGTTAGCTGGTGTGAGGGTAGAGGATGCGGGACTATGTGGAGACAGATGATTGGCTGTGGGGACGCGATGACAGGAGGTCCAAAGTGACCAACAGCCAATAAAACAGACAGAATCTCAGAGCTTGTTTCACTTTCACTCTGATGTCAAACCAAATCCTGAAGATGACAGCTTAGCAGGCAGAGCATCAGCTGATTGGCTCTCAGCATCCTGATGTTTGGGTTGGGTCACGGTTAAGGCGGGTCAGAACCCAGAGTCCTGATCAGCTGATGGGAATGAGTAACAGCTGACCAGAGAGAAAAGTTCAGGCTCGGTTCTGATCCGACTCATATCTGGGACTTCCAGGTAGCCTGTACAGGACTCTGGAAGTGTTGTGGTTCTGATCCAACCTGCAGCACAGAAACCCAAAAGAACCTCAGCGAGAAAACAAGACTGAATAGAATCTTTTATTTCCTCCAGTCCAACAAAAACAACTCTCCATCTCCGCAGGTATAAAATTTTTCTTAAATAAACTTTTCTTCTACTTTATATTTAAATCGATTCTCCTTAAAGCTGATGGAGTCGTCACAGTGAGGTCGGTCCAGAACTCTGGGTTTGGGTCTCCACCTGATTTCTGAAACATGATCCGGTCCAAACTCAGAAAAAGCTGCGACTGAACGGAGTTTGTGCAGGTTCTGGTAGCTCAGAGTCTTCCTGCAGCAACGCTGGCAAATGGTTGGCATGGTAACGGTTTCCTGAATGAGGGTGGGGCTTCGGAGGGTTTAGGTGTGTGTGCGGTTCTGGTTCCGGTTTATGGTCTGGATGAAGAACCCTGAGGCAGGTGGACAGATGAGTTCTGAGGAGAAACACGGAGGAGAAAGAAGCAGCTCAGATGTTTGTTTCTGATCAGCTGATTTAAATATAAACAGGAAGTGATGTCATCAGACTTCTGAAGTAGCCAAACTCATGTAATGCTGCAGCTTTTTCCTTCCTGGACGTTTAATAACCTCCACATGAAGGATGTTGGTTCTACAGCAGCCTGTTCTCATCGTCCTACAGAAGAAAGTCCGTGTTCACTCTGAACCGGCTCCGGTTAGACTCCGAACCTCGCCGGAGGTTCCTGCTCCAAGTCTTTCATCTGCAGATGTGCGACAGAACCCGTTTCAGCTGCAGTCCTGAAGCGGGTCGGTGCAGCACCAGAATAATCCTGATGATGAACTCTGATGTTCCACCTGAGAGTTTTATTGTTCAAACGCGTCTGTTTCCGTGTTTTCATGTTTCAGTCTGATAATCCTCAGCTGAGTCTTAATTTGGCTC
Source organism: Nothobranchius furzeri (assembly GCF_043380555.1). Classification (NCBI taxonomy): domain Eukaryota; kingdom Metazoa; phylum Chordata; class Actinopteri; order Cyprinodontiformes; family Nothobranchiidae; genus Nothobranchius; species Nothobranchius furzeri. Next base: position 71,157,116 of record NC_091746.1, on the reverse strand, counting down.
TAATAATGAGAAAACCCCGATAACCACACACACACACACACACACACACACACACACACACACACACAAACAACACACACACACACACACACGTTATTGACCCTCTGAATGACTCAAGCAGATAATTCTGTTTCAACATTAATTAATGCAGCTGAAAAATGCTGCTGGAGTCTGAATGGAAATTATAAAAGGTACAAATCTAATCACACACACACACACACACACACACACACACACACACACACACACACACAGTGCTGTCTGCTCTCCGTCTGCAAAGTTAATGTTTGTCTTGATCAGATAAAACTGAGTCTGAATATTTAAAGCAACAGTCGAATGGTTTCTGCAGATGTGGAGCTGGGTGAGAGGGTGCAGGGGTGTGAGGGTGAGATGGTGCGGTGGTGAGAGGGTGCGGGGTGAGAGGGTGCAGGGGTGTGAGGGTGAAAGGGTGCGGGGGGTGAGAGGGTGCAGGGTGAGAGGGTGAGAGGGGTAAGAGGGTGCAGGGGTGAGGGGGTGCGGGGTGAGAGGGTGCAGGGGTGTGAGGGTGAGATGGTGCGGTGGTGAGAGGGTGCGGGGTGAGAGGGTGCAGGGGTGTGAGGGTGAGAGGGTGCAGGGGTGAGGGGGTGAGATGGTGCAGTGGTGAGAGGGTGCGGGGTGAGAGGGTGTGGGGGTGAGAGGGTGTGGGGGTGAGAGGGTGCAGGGGTGTGAGGGTGAGAGGGTGCAGGGGTGAGGGGGTGAGATGGTGCAGTGGTGAGAGGGTGCGGGGTGAGAGGGTGGGGGGTGAGAGGGTGTGGGGGTGAGAGGGTGCAGGGGTGTGAGGGTGTGGGGGTGAGAGGGTGCAGGGGTGTGAGGGTGTGAGGGTGAGAGGGTGCAGGGGTGAGAGGGTGCAGGGTTGAGAAGGTGTGGGGTTGAGAGGGTGAGGGGGTGAGAGGGTGCAGGGGTGTGAGGGTGAGAGGGTGCAGGGGTGAGAGGGTGTGGGGTTGAGAGGGTGAGGGGGTGAGAGGGTGCGGGGTGAGAGGGTGCAGGGGTGAGAGGGTGCAGGGGTCTGAGGGTAGGAGGTGAGAGGGTGGGGGGTGAGAGGGTGAGAGGGTGCGGGGGTGAGAGGGTGAGAGGGTGCGGGGGTGAGAGGGTGAGAGGGTGAGAGGGTGTGAGGGTGAGAGGGTGAGAGGGTGAGAGGGTGTGAGGGTGAGAGGGTGTGAGGGTGAGAGGGTGAGGGGGTGGTTATCAGGTTTATTTTTGTATTAAACGTTAAAACAGAAACTAAAATGTGTTGTTTTGTTTCGCTCTCAGAATTAAACAGGAAGGCTGATGTGACTCTAAATCCGTTAGCATTAGCATGCTAACCAGAAACTCCTGCAGACGGGATTGAAACAAACAGCTCTGTAAACACCTGGATCAGGTAAACAGGTGAAGAACGGGGTTGGGCATCGAGCATCGCTACCATTCTGCAGCCTGCGTAGACCATGAGAACAGCATCGTGTCCCCTCCACTAGCAGCCGTAGGGATTACAAATAAATGTAATAATAACAATTTATCTTTTTGAACTATTTCTTCTGTAGAGTTTAAAGCTGTTAGGTAGTAACCGACAGCAGCCACATGTAAGTTTTAGCTTCTCGTCTGACTGAATGGATGCAGCAGCATGTAGGTGTAGACTCGTCCTGGACACTCGCCCCAGAGGCTGCTTCCATACTGGCTGTGGTCAGAAACCAACACGGGTTGTTCTGCAGGTCCTCTTCGTTCTTTCTGTCTTCAAAACATGTTTGTGTCTGAATGAAGGACACGTTAATGTTCACAGAACGTTCATGCTGAAGGACCTGTGGTTAGCTGGCTCGTGTAAAACATGTCACGCTGTTCCTCAACACTTGTGGGCACAAGTACGTTCCTGTGTACTAAACAAGTACGTTCCTGTGTACTAAACAAGTACGTTCCCGTGTACTAAACAAGTACGTTCCCGGGTACTAAACAAGTACGTTCCCGGGTACTAAACAAGTACGTTCCCGTGTACTAAACAAGTACGTTCCCGTGTACTAAACAAGTACGTTCCTGTGTACTAAACAAGTAAGTTCCCGTGTACTAGACAAGTACGTTCCCGGGTACTAAACAAGTACGTTCCCGGGTACTAAACAAGTACGTTCCCGTGTACTAAACAAGTACGTTCCTGTGTACTAAACAAGTACGTTCCTGTGTACTAAACAAGTACGTTCCCGTGTACTAGACAAGTACGTTCCTGTGTACTAAACAAGTACGTTCCCGTGTACTAGACAAGTACGTTCCTGTGTACTAGACAAGTACGTTCCTGTGGACTAGACAAGTACGTTACTGTGTACTAAACAAGTACGTTCCTGTGTACTAGACAAGTACGTTCCTGTGTACTAAACAAGTACGTTCCTGTGTACTAAACAAGTACGTTCCTGTGTACTAAACAAGTACGTTCCTGTGTACTAAACAAGTACGTTCCTGTGTACTAAACAAGTACGTTCCTGTGTACTAAACAAGTACGTTCCTGTGTACTAAACAAGTACGTTCCTGTGTACTAAACAAGTACGTTCCTGTGTACTAAACAAGTACGTTCCTGTGTACTAAACCAGTACGTTCCTGTGTACTAAACCAGTACGTTCCTGTGTACTAAGCCAGTACGTTCCTGTGTACTAAACCAGTACGTTCCTGTGTACTAAACAAGAACGTTCCTGTGAACTAGACAAGTACGTTCCTGTGTACTAAACAAGTACGTTCCTGTGTACTAAACAAGTACGTTCCTGTGTACTAAACAAGTACGTTCCTGTGTACTAAACAAGTACGTTCCTGTGTACTAAACAAGTACGTTCCTGTGTACTAAACAAGTACGTTCCAGTGTACTAAACAAGTACGTTCCTGTGTACTAAACAAGTACGTTCCTGTGTACTAAACAAGTACGTTCCTGTGTACTAAACAAGTACGTTCCTGTGTACTAAAGTACGTTCCTGTGTACTAAACAAGTACGTTCCTGTGTACTAAACAAGTACGTTCCTGTGTACTAAACAAGTACGTTCCTGTGTACTAAACAAGTACGTTCCTGTGTACTAAACAAGTACGTTCCTGTGTACTAAACAAGTACGTTCCTGTGTACTAAACAAGGACGTTCCTGTGTACTAAACAAGTACGTTCCTGTGTACTAAACAAGTACGTTCCTGTGTACTAAACAAGTACGTTCCTGTGTACTAGACAAGTACGTTCCTGTGTACTAAACAAGTACGTTCCTGTGTACTAGACAAGTACGTTCCTGTGTCCTAAACAAGTACGTTCCTGTGTACTAAACAAGTATGTTCCTGTGTACTAAACAAGTACGTTCTTGTGTACTAGGCAAGTACGTTCTTGTGTACTAGGCAAGTACATTCTTGTGTACTAGGCAAGTACATTCTTGTGTACTAGACACACAAGAACGTACTTATCTAGTACACAAGAATGTACTTGTGTAGTCCATTTTTGTCTACTAGACAAGTACGTTCTCGTGTACTAGAAAAGTACATTCTTGTGTACTAGGGAAGTACATTCTTGTGTACTAGACGCACAAGAACATACTTATCTAGTACACAAGAATGTACTTGTATAGTACATTTTTGTGTACTAGACAAGTACGTTCTCGTGTACTAGACAAGTACGTTCTCGTGTACTAGACAAGTACGTTCTTGTGTACTAGACAAGTACGTTCTTTTGTACTAGATAAGTACATTCTTGTGTACTAGACACACAAGAACGTACTTGTCTAGTACACAAGAATGTACTTGTGTAGTACATTCTTCTGTACTAAACGAGTATGTTCTTGTGTACTAGGCGCGTACGGGAGGGCGAGGACGGCCTTTGGAACAGAACTTTACTCAGTTATGTCCCGGCAACAAGCGCTGCTTCTTGCTACAGTAAAAAAAAAAAAAAAAAACGGCCCGACATAAAAATAAAATCTAGTATATTGAAATAACAAAATAACAACAAAAACATATTATTGGTTTTATATTTGGCCCACTTTGATCAAAACTATTAAAATACTAGAAGTTACTGCTCTGTAATGAACAAACAGACCTACGGTGCTTTTATTTTGATAGTGGGTTAGCTAATGAACATTTTAAGTATCGTGAAAAGTAAAACCCAGACACACACAACAACTTTTACAGTTTACACACAATTACTATCATAACAGACAACTTTAGATTATTTTATTTATATTTCTAATATAAAACATTGCAGTAATTAGATTTCTCCTCTGATGATCGGAGTTTAACGGTTTGCGACGCAATGCATTATGGGAAACTTTGCTGTCCCAAGTCTGCAGAAGGATGCATTGATTTATCCTCGATGTGCCCCTAAACACGCACACACACGTACACACACACACACACACACACATGTATACACACACACACGCGCACACACACACACACACACACACATGTATACACACACACACGCGCACACACACACACACACACACACATGTATATACACACACACAAACACGCACATGTACACATGTATACACACACACACACACACACACACACACACACTAGAGCCCTGCACGGGCCTAAAATCTGAGCCCGTGTCCGGCTCGGCCCAAAAAGGTGTTCAGGATTCTCTGGCCCGACCCGAGCCCGACTTTTTTTTAACCAAATAAATGAAAACAAAGTGCGTCAATCCTGACCAATGTGTTAAAAGACGTGCAGGATCCGATCAATTTGTTTTTCCCTCATTTACCGTCACAGAGATAACGGCGCACTGGCTCTGGTGATAATCAAGTTAAATTTTATCTCTTTCCAACAATTTTCACAAGAAAACGAAACAGTCAAAAGCAGGGCTTGTGTTGTGTTGACCGGATAGTTCCCGTATTTGACGGTTTATTTTGACGGAGAAAGAATAGAAAGAATTACCCCGACGCATGCAGACGAACTGACATTTTATTCTACGCACATTGCAGATGTAGCTAAATCACACAAGAAAAGATTCCCATCTGAACATCTGAGCTGGACACTGCTCAGCGCAGCTCGCTGTCAGCGCATATGTGCACAATGAGCTGAAGATGTGGAGATTGGCTTGGAGCGCGTCGCAGAACCAGAGCGCATGCGGGAAGGTTCCTCCCACTGAAGCGAGTATTTTCCAAACCCTGTCTCTCAGAGAGACTTGTCACTTAGAAAATGTTCCCTGATTATGAAACTTTGGCTGAATAGCGCTTGTTCCTGTCTCCAATGTGGCGACGCATCCAGGAGCCGTCTGAGGAGAATCCCAGAATCTCACATCCTCTTCAGCTCAGACAGCGCCGATATGATTACGCACAAGCGTGACCCGTCAACCCGGTCTCACAGTAAGACCGGGTTGGACCTGTTCAGGTTTACAGACAATCTTTACATAGAATTGACTTACAGATATAAAATTAATTCAGTGAAATAAAAAGCATTTTATTTAAATATCCATTCATTATTTTACAAGCACAGAGAACCGCATCAGATGGATGGAAGAGCCGCGGGTTGTGACATGTTTTCTCCAGGACCAGAGAGGACACAAACTCAATACATCTCTTTTATTGTGAGCTAATAATTTCTCAGAGTTTTGCGGTTGCGGGCGGGAGTAGACATGCACGCTGCGGGTGTGGGCGGGAGTGTAACACACACGTTGCGGTTGCGGGCGATAATTGTCAGAAATTCAGCGGGAGCGGGATGAAGAAAACAGTCCCACGCAGGGCTCTACTGCTGCGTTTCAGTCAGGGGTCGGCAACCCGCGGCTCTGGAGCCGCATGCGGCTCTTCCATCCATCTGATGCGGCTCTCTGTGCTTGTAAAATAATGAATGGATATTTAAATAAAATGCTTTATATTTTACTGAATTAATTTTACATCTGTATGCCAATTCTATGTAAAGATTGTCTGTAAACCTGAACAGGTCCAACCCGGTCTTACTGTGGGACCGGGTTGACGCGTCACGCTTGTGCATAATCATCGGCGCATTCTGAGCTGAAGAGGATGTGAGATTCTGGGATTCTCCTCAGACGGCTCCTGGATGTGTCGCCACATTGGAGACAGGAACAAGCGCTCAGCCAAAGCTTCATAATCAGGGAACATTTTCTAAGTGACAAGTCTCTCTGAAAGACAGGGTTGGGAAAACACTCGCTTCAGTGGGAGGAACCTTCCTGCATGCGCTCTGGTTCTGCGACGCTCTCCAAGGCCCTCTCCACATCTTCAGCTCGCCGTGTGCCGTACGTACGCGATGACAGCGAGCTGCGCTGAGCAGTGTCCAGCTCAGATGTTCAGATGCGAATCTTTTCTTGAGTGATTTAGTGTTTCAATTTTTTTTATGAATTCAATTAAAAATAAAGGCGCCCGGCCCGTGTCCGAGATAATTACACAGTCATTGGCCCGAAGCCCGGCCCGACGGCCCTCGGGCCGGGCCGACCCGAGGGCCTAGGGCTTCAGTGCAGGGCTCTAACACACAAACACACACACACACGCATTTGGAGGGCAGAACCGAACCTGGACTGGTGGTTTTGGACCCGTTTGAACCGGAGAACAAAACCTGAAACATTTTGAGTTCTTTAAAATACGAGGCGTATTGTGACATCACTGCTGCCATTTTCTGATTGGATGTTGTGGCTCAGAGGAGGTTTCTGATTGGTCGCAGAGCCTATAACCTGATTTTTAACTAAAATAACTTCATCTGATCTCTTGTCTTCACAGATCACCCGGTCGGGCTCCATGACCTGACTGCAGGATCTGGTTACCATGACAACCTAGTCATCTGGGACTTATTGGACCACATCTCACCTGTCCGTCTTCAGGCCATTCCCCCCTCTAGCGGCTCTCGGCTGATTTCAGCGGCTCGTGCCAAGCTGTCGGCGGTGAGCGCCTCCTCCAGACTCCTCCGGGCCTGAAACACCTTCATCTCCTGCTCCCTGCAGCAACATCAACACAGACAGCTCGATGTTAGGGTCCAGACCTGCAGCGTCCGTTCTGATTCATGACCGGGTTCGTGGTCAGATGGTTTTATAGGGGTTATGAAAGAATTGTACTTGTTTATGCTGTTTCTGCTGCTGTTGGGGGACTCGGGACATCTAGAATCCCTCCTTTAGGAAGCTGTCAGGAGAACGAGCCACACTTCCAACAACAACCAACACACTCCACTTCAGACGAGGCTGCTGCTCTGTTCCTGCAGCATGGAGGCTAACCTAGCCTGAAGCTGCAGGACCGAGGAAGAGGAGGCTGCAGCAGAAACAAGCCACTGCTCGGAGGCCTCTTCATCAAAATGTGTCACAGAAATACGATGAATTTGAAATAAAAGTCGGAACATGTCCGCTTATCGTTACGAGCCATCCTTCAATAAGTGCAGTTAAAATGACCAAATAAAAGGAGGCAACGATGAAGAACAAGAGACGTTAAAAGCAGGAAGTGTCATTAAAGCCAATGAGAGGAACGGGGGGGGGGGGGGGGCAATTAAGGATGACAAGCACATTCAGCCGGAGAGACGGTGGAGGGATGAAGACAGAATGAGAAATTAATGGAGGGAAGAGATAAAAAATGATGAGGAGGAGGGACGAAGGCCGGAGGGAAGGAGGAGGAGATGAAGAGCGTGATGAAGACGATTAAATCACCTAAAAGAAGAACTCATGAGGTGAAGAGATAAGAGACAGAAGAGGTGAGGAGGGATTTCTCAGCGCGTCCCCTGCTGTCCACAACGAGTCTTCTGACGTTTCCACCGTCACTGTGGACTTCCTCAGAGCTCGCCTCCGTTGGCGGCGTCACTTCATTCTCCGTTTATCCGCGCTCTCCTCACCGATGACACGGTCACATGGGTGATCCGATGTGTAGACCCCGTCGTGGTTCTGGTTCCACGTCTCTGGATTTCTATGGCGTCCCTAATCCATCGTTTAAATTTCTGTTCCGTGTTAACATAAATGGCCTGTATTTGATATAGCGCCTTCTAGAGTCCTGGAACCCCCCAAGGCGCTTTACAACACAATCAGTCATTCACCCATTCACATGCTGGTGGGGATGAGCTACGATGTAGCCACAGCTGCCCTGGGGCGCACTGACAGAGGCGAGGCTGGCGCCACCGGTCCCTCAGACCACCACCAGCAGGCAACGTGTGTTAAATGTCTTGCCCAAGGACACGACGACAGCGACAGACTGAGCGGGGCTCGAACCTGCAACCTTCCGATTACGGGGCGAGCTCTTAACTCCTGTGCCACCGTCGCCCCACGATGCGTGTTCTGTCCCAGTCCCTCATATGTGCTCTACTGTGCAGCGGTCGGTTACGGCTGCTTTCATTATTGTGCTTTCTGCTTCTTGTGTTGCTGATCTTGTGCGTCTTTGACTCGTTTCTTCTCACACTCCTTCCTATGTTGTGTTGTTCGTGAGTAGCGTTGGCGTCCTCCGTATGTTTACTGCACAGTTTACCTGGGATTTCATAGATGACTCCACACTTCTGTCCTGCTGGTATCTTGTCCTTTGGGAGTACTGGTCTGTTTCTAACTGTTGTGTGTGGTTTTGTTGGTGTGTTTTTTCTTTGCTGTTATTTTTCTGTTGTGCCTTTGATGTTTGAAAGAGTTCTCACTGGTTTTGGTTCTTGTCTGTCTATTTGTTGTCCATGCTGGGTATGGCGGGTCTTTAAAGCGTTTGGTTTAGGCTGGTCCTCTTGTTTACGGTCTCGTTCTTCTGTTATCGTGTTTGCTTTGTGACGGACTTGCTGTGTATGGTAGGGTGTTGATGTCCATAATAAATATTCCTGTAGGTGTCCAAGTTCAGGCTTCCATCTGTCTGACGGTCTCATGTCCATGAAGGTCATGCTGCCTTCTGTTTCTTCCTCATATGTGAGTTTTATGTTGTTGGTGTCATCAATGTGGTTCAGCTGTTATGTTAGTGTCTCAGTTTGTCCTTTTGGTATGATATCTAATATGTCGTCTACGCATCCTTTCCATAACTGTATTGTGCAGTTTGGGATGGGGGGACAGTGACTAAGGATCAAGTCCTCCATGAAAAACTCGCACAGGTTGGCTGATAACGTGTTACCGATGGCGAAGCCTTGCAGTTGTTTGTATATTGTTCCGTAGGAGTGAAGTGTGTGGAGTCTGCTACCAGATTTTTCGTGTAGATTAATTTGTTGTTGTCTATCTTTTTCATTCTCTTGCCAGTTCTATGCTGTTTTTGCAGTGTTGATCTGTGATACCCAATAGTGGGCTGTTGTATGTTGCTGTTCCTATGCTGTCTACTAGTTTAAGCGGGGGGTTCTGTTTGGGTATTTTTGGAGTTCCATAGATTCCTGGTATTAGGTTTGCTGTAGGAATCCAGTGTTTATACATTTTCTGTTATTTTGCCTTTTTCATGTTTTTCTTAATGTCTTCTGTTGGATGTTTTTTGTGTGTTTTGTACATATTTATGTCCCCTAGCATCTGTTCCAGCTGTTTGTTTTTTCTTTCTCCATTACCATTGTGGTTCTTTCTGTCTGCTGGTAGAATAATGATGTGTCCATTTGTTGCTAGTGCTTTCATGGCTGTTCTTTCTTCTTTTGTAACGTTACCATCTTATATCTTGCTGTTTAGGCCCAGTTAGAACTTACCAGGACTGTTAGAACTCATTAGAACGGTTAGAACCCATTAGGACCAGTAAGAACCCATTAGGACTGTTAGAACCCATTAGGACTGCTAGAACCCATTAGAACCCATTAGAACCCATTAGGACCAGTTAGAACCCATTAGGACCAGCAAGAACCCATTAGGACTGTTAGAACCCAATAGAACCCATTAGGACCAGTAAGAACCCATTAGGACGGTTAGAACCCATTAGGACTGCTAGAACCCATTAGGACCAGTTAGAACCCATTAGAACCCATTAGGACCAGTTAGAACCCATTAGGACCAGTTAGAACCCATTAGGACCCATTAGGACCGTTAGAACCCATTAGGACCGTTAGAACCCATTAGGACCTGTTAGAACCCATTAGGACCAGTTATAACCCATTAGGACTGCTAGAACCCATTAGAACCCATTAGGACCAGTTAGAACTCATTAGGACTGTTAGAGCCCATTAGGACCATTAGGACCCATAAGGACCGTTAGAACCCATTAGGACCGTTAGAACCAATTAGGACCATTAGAACCCATTAGAACCCATTAGGACCAGTTAGAACCCATTAGAACCCATTAGAACCAGTTAGAACCCATTAGGACCATTAAAACCCATTAGGACCATTAGAACCCATTAGGACCAGTTAGAACCCATTAGGACTGTTAGAACCCATTAGGACCATTAGGACCCATAAGGACCGTTAGAACCCATTAGGACCGTTAGAACCCATTAGGACCATTAGAACCCATTAGGACCAGTTAGAACCCATTAGGACCAGTTAGAACCCATTAGGACCCATTAGGACCATTAAAACCCATTAGGACCATTAGAACCCATTAGAACCCATTAGGACCAGGTAGAACCCATTAGGACCCATTAGGACTGTTAGAACCCATTAGAACCCATTAGGACCAGTTAGAACCCATTAGGACCCATTAGAACCAGTTAGGACCAGTTAGAACCCATTAGGATCATTAGAACCCATTAGGACCATTAGAACCTGTGTCTTACCGGATCTGTTCATCGGTGACGGTGAAGGCCTTGCAGAGCGGCTGAGACGTGTTGAGCCAGATGGCCGGGTTTTTCTCAGCAGCTATGGACGTCTGGCCTGTAATTGGAGCAGAACTCATGTGCAGAGCGCTGGCGATAGCCGAAAGAAGAGTGTCATCGCTGGAGTCTGGACCAATACCTGCACAGAGGTCAGAGGTCAGTGGCTGATGTGGAGCCAGAGATAGGATGATGTCAGAGACCCACCCTGCAGGCCTTTGGGAAGCTCCATGGTGCGGAGGACCTGCTCCGCCACATCTGAGGACCTCAGGCCTTTTAACCGCTTCTCCCAGAACAGCTGCAGACGCACGCACGCGCACACACACACACACACACACACACACACACACACGGATGCACACACACACACACACACACGGATGCACACACACACATCGAAACACACACACACACACACACACACACACAGTTGACCATCTGCTAGGCTGAAACTACTAACTTTCTACTGCACCACATTATGAGCCCTTTGATGACTTGGTTGCCATGGTAATGGTCAGAGGGTGGACTCTGATAGTCACAACATCTCTACTGTTCCATCGCACCAACCCTAAAATCCTTGCTGACCCGGTTTGCTAAAGGTTCTGCGCTGATGGAGCCAGAACCTCAGAGAACACAGGCAGACAGGTCAGTGTATTTGTGGTGTGAAACGGACCTAGTTGGTATCAAGTCGATGGTTCTAAGTTCTGACTCATTTATTCACCTCCTTGTTTTCGTTCCATTTTTATGCTTATTCTCTCACTCCACCCACCCCTCCTGTATTAAACACTCAATCACTCACTTTTATCCCATGATGCTTCACTGCCCTCTAGTGGCAGGAGTCACCATGACAACCATCTACGCCTTTCTGGCACCGCCCTTATCTCACCTGTTTGGGCTGCTCAATCGCCCTCTGCAGGTCTGTCTTCACTTTGTTGCCAGGGTGACTCGTAACCTTGGTAACGGGCTGTTTAAAGATGGATGCCGTCTGTCTGATGGGCAGAGCTGTGTTCAGGTCCGGTTTGCCCCCCTGGGTTCAAAACCAACAATGTTGGTCACAACTTTTGCCTCTTGCCTTCCACCCTTCTAGATGTCAAACACAGATCTTATCGCCATGACAACAGAAGGTTCAGATGTGTCTTCCTGAGAAATGACACATACCAGTACACACTCTCTCTCTCTCTCTCTCTCTCTCTCTCTCTCTCTCTCTCTCTCTCTCTCTCTCTCTCTCTCTCTCTCTCTCTCTCTCTCTCTCTCTCTCTCTCTCTCTCTCTCTCTCTCTCTCTCTCTCTCTCTCTCTCTCTCTCTCTCTCTCTCTCTCTCTCTCTCTCTCTCTCTCTCTCTCTCTCTCACGCGCACACGCACGCACACACACGCGCACACGCACGCACACACACGCGCACACACACACACAGTTTCACTGCGACCTCTGACAACTCATGTCCTCTAAAGAGGGAGGAGCCTGCAGGATGAGTCATCATCACTATCTGACCTTTTTGGTCCTTCAACAGTCGTTGTGTACAGAAACTAAATAATAATAATAATAATAATAATAACACAACGATAATAATGATGATGATAACAATAATAATAAAGCCTGTTGGTACATGAGTTACAGTTCATCATGACGGGTTATTGTGATTATTTATATTTTATACATTTTAATGACCAGGGTTGGAGTTAAAGTGATAAAGGTTCTGGTACTAGAGCAGCACCAGACTCACTGGTTCTGATGAATAATGTGAGTCTGTTATTAGGATCTGGGTCGCGTTTATGAACAGAACTCACAAATCAGCGTTTTAATAACAGTCGGTGAGAGGTTGTACTCCCAGTTACCATGTAACTAGATTAGTAACTAAAACAAGGCGGTTAATAACAGATTTGGGCTGGGCTGCAAACGGCCCCTGGGCCACACTTTGGACCCCGCTGGTACATAATCATCAGAAGCCTTTAAACGTTTTCACCAGTTTTACTTTGACTGTGACTGTTTTTCTAAAAGAAGAAAACGGATGACAGTACAAATCTAACAGAAATGAGGTCAGCGTGAGTCACAGGAAAACCCAGAACCTCCACCAGGAGGAGTTCTGACTCAGAACCAGAACCCACAATCTGACTGAGATGAGTCACGGCTCTGACCCAAGTGGACCCCAAACCGGTACTAACAGGACTGGCCCAAACCTTTCAGAACCCAGCTGTCTGGGTCATACAGAACCAGCAGCAGACAGATCAAACTGCTCTGCAAGAAGAGCTGTGCTAATCTGATAATCTGAACTCTTAAAGCCCCGCCCCCACAGGTGTGGCTACCTTAGCCAGGCTCAGTGGGTCATGTCGGAACCTCTGCTTGTTCTTCTGCAGTTTTCCAGGCATCATCTTCCCAGTGCGGAAGTCGAAGCATGCCAGATCCACGGTGTTGCCAAGGTAACGTGCCAGCTGGGGTTTACTCCGGAACTTCTTCCCTGTTGGACTGAAGGAAACAACGTAAAAACAATCCATTTCTACCACGACCCGGTCCGCAAGTGGGTACAACTAGAGCGCATTAGTGCCGAGCTAAGGTTCTGATCCAGGTTCTGTCATGAGAGACAGCTGGGTTGGACTAGAAGAGGTGGGACGATAACAAATTTAGCTACGATAAATCGTCCAACAAATTATTGATGATAAATGATATTATTGTCGACATTATCGAAACCAAAATAACCGCTTATGTAATGTTAGCATGTCCTAATAATGCAAGTACACCCTACGCAGCACTTAAACCTTTAGTTAACATTGGAATGTCCAGAACCAGAACTTCTAAATAAATAAATAAATAAAACAAACAAATAAATAAATAAATAAATTTTAAAAAATGGCTTTCACTCTGTTAGAAAATATTGCACCAGCAACAATAAAATAGACCCATCTGTCCAAAACAATAAATACAACGGCCTATCCAGTGTCAACAACCACAACTGCACCTGAATAATAACAATAATAATAATGATAATAATAGTAATAATAATAATAACAGTGATAAAAATCATAACAGTAATAATAATAATAATAATAATAATAAATAATAATAATAATAACAATAATACATAATAATAATTGTAATTATAATAATATTAGTAATAATAATAATAACATTAATAAATAGTGATAATAATTACAATAAATAGTAATATAATAATAATAATAATAATAATAATAACAACAACAAATAGTAATAATTATAAAAATAACAATAATAAATAATTATAATAATAATAGTAATAATAATAACAACAATAATTATAATTATAATAATAAATAATAATAATAATAATAATAATAATAACAATAAATATTTATAATAATAATAATAATAATAATAATAATAACAATAATAAATAATAATAATTATAATAATAGTAATAATAATAATAATACATGATCATAATAATAATAGTGATAATAATAACAACAATAAATAGTAATAATAATTATAACAATATTAATAATAATAATATTATTATTAATAATAATAATAATAGTAGTAATAATTATAATTATAATAACAATAATACATAATAATAGAGTTGTACAGTTATTTACCTCGATATATCGAGGCTGGAAAAATTACTGAGTTTATTTTCATCTATCGTACGATTAATTGATTTATTGATCATCGTCCCGGCCCTAGGCCTATAGAACTGTTCTGGTCCTGAACCCAGAACCCTTTACAGTGTGGGTACAGTCCACCTCCAGTACAACCACCAGAACCACCAACAGTACCGCCAGCAGAATCATCTAAACCCATAGTTGGTTTGCAACAAACCGGTCTGAGTTCTGGTTGTCTGAAACCGCGGAACAGAACCGGATCCGGAGGAAGCAGAACTCAATCTGGAACATCAGATGGGGCTGGTCTGGTTCTGAAACTTTGGGTTTATTTCAGTTTTGTCATTAAAGAAGTAGTTCCTGGTTCTGATGGATGAAACCAGTTACCACTGGTCCACAAACGCAGCCTGACCTTTAACTGGGAGGGTAAATAAGTGACATCACACACGTGCTGCAGGATCATACGTGTTTCGTCTGCTTCCTTTTCCAGAACCCGGAGGTTCTGACATTCCTGGCCCGCTGGGACCCAGCGGGGAGGCGCTGCGTTTCCAGTAAGCCCTTCCTCCTGACTGGTTTCATTACTGGAACTGATGAGTCACTAAACCAAACTGAAAGCAAGCCCTCAGGATGTGACGAAGCTCAGATGTGTATGCGCCCGGGCCGGGCCGGGCCGGGATGGGCCAAGCCTCCACCACTCGGCAACAGGAAGTGAGCTCAGGCTGCGTGGCGTCGCCACCTCTCCACAGGCCTGCAGCAGCAGAGTCTGCCGCAGGCAGGATCAAAGCTTCAGCTCTGAACCGGGCCCTGAGGTACTGGCCCAAACGCTGAGTGGGCCTCAAAGAACCAAGAGATGCTGGTGTGTCTAACCAGCTCAACCAAGAAAACCAGAACCCGAACTGGGTCAAAAGTCAACCTGAGAAAATCTTCCCACAGGCTGGAGAACACGCCTCTGAAACACCAGCGCAACTCAAACATCTGATGTTTTCTCCATCTGTGAACGCAGCACGACAGCACCTGATCCTACATGCGGAAGTCTGTTCTTCTGGATTCAGAAATAAAATAATAAAAACATTTCAACTGGATCAGCTGATGTGGGAACCGAGTTTGGGTTTGTTTCTGAAAGAGTCGCCTAAGCTGAGAGCTAGCGATGCAGAGGAGTTAGTGACGCAGAGGAGTTAGCGACGCAGAGGAGTTAGCGACGCAGAGGAGTTAGCGACGCAGAGGAGTTAGTGACGCAGAGGAGTTAGTGACGCAGAGGAGCTAGCGACGCAGAGGAGTTAGTGACGCAGAGAAGCTAGCGACGCGGAGGAGCTAGTGATGCAGAGGCGTTAGAGACGCAGAGAAGCTAGCAACGCAGAGGAGTTAGTGATGCAGAGGAGTTAGTGACGCAGAGGAGTTAGTGACGCAGAGGAGCTAGCGACGCAGAGGAGTTAGTGACGCAGAGAAGCTAGCGACGCGGAGGAGCTAGTGATGCAGAGGCGTTAGTGACGCAGAGAAGCTAGCGACGCAGAGGAGTTAGTGATGCAGAGGAGTTAGTGACGCAGAGGAATTAGTGACGCAGAGGAGCTAGCGACGCAGAGGAGTTAGCGACGCAGAGGAGTTAGTGACGCAGAGAAGCTAGCGAAGCGGAGGAGCTAGTGATGCAGAGGCGTTAGTGACGCAGAGAAGCTAGCAACGCAGAGGAGTTAGTGACGCAGAGGAGTTAGTGACGCAGAGGAGCTAGCGACGCAGAGGAGTTAGTGACACAGAGAAGCTAGCGACGCGGAGGAGCTAGTGATGCAGAGGCGTTAGTGACGCAGAGAAGCTAGCGACGCAGAGGAGTTAGTGACGCAGAGGAGTTAGTGACGCAGAGGAGTTAGCGACGCAGAGGAGTTAGCGACGCAGAGGAGTTAGCGACGCAGAGGAGTTAGTGACGCAGAGGAGTTAGTGACGCAGAGAAGCTAGCAACGCAGAGGAGCTAGTGATGCAGAGGCGTTAGTGACGCAGAGAAGCTAGCAACGCAGAGGAGTTAGTGATGCAGAGGAGTTAGTGACGCAGAGGAGTTAGTGACGCAGAGGAGCTAGCGACGCAGAGGAGTTAGTGACGCAGAGAAGCTAGCGACGCGGAGGAGCTAGTGATGCAGAGGCGTTAGTGACGCAGAGAAGCTAGCAACGCAGAGGAGTTAGTGATGCAGAGGAGTTAGTGACGCAGAGGAGTTAGTGACGCAGAGGAGCTAGCGACGCAGAGGAGTTAGTGACGCAGAGAAGCTAGCGACGCGGAGGAGCTAGTGATGCAGAGGCGTTAGTGACGCAGAGAAGCTAGCAACGCAGAGGAGTTAGTGATGCAGAGGAGTTAGTGACGCAGAGGAGTTAGTGACGCAGAGGAGCTAGCGACGCAGAGGAGTTAGTGACGCAGAGAAGCTAGCGAAGCGGAGGAGCTAGTGATGCAGAGGCGTTAGTGACGCAGAGAAGCTAGCAACGCAGAGGAGTTAGTGATGCAGAGGAGTTAGTGACGCAGAGGAGTTAGTGACGCAGAGGAGCTAGCGACGCAGAGGAGTTAGTGACGCAGAGAAGCTAGCGACGCGGAGGAGCTAGTGATGCAGAGGCGTTAGTGACGCAGAGAAGCTAGCAACGCAGAGGAGTTAGTGATGCAGAGGAGTTAGTGACGCAGAGGAGTTAGTGACGCAGAGGAGCTAGCGACGCAGAGGAGTTAGTGACGCAGAGAAGCTAGCGACGCGGAGGAGCTAGTGATGCAGAGGCGTTAGTGACGCAGAGAAGCTAGCAACGCAGAGGAGTTAGTGATGCAGAGGAGTTAGTGACGCAGAGGAGTTAGTGACGCAGAGGAGTTAGTGACGCAGAGGAGCTAGCGACGCAGAGGAGTTAGCGACGCAGAGGAGTTAGTGACGCAGAGGAGTTAGTGACGCAGAGGAGCTAGCGACGCAGAGGAGTTAGTGACGCAGAGAAGCTAGCGACGCGGAGGAGCTAGTGATGCAGAGAAGCTAGCAACGCAGAGGTGTTAGTGATGCAGAGGAGTTAGTGACGCAGAGGAGTTAGTGACGCAGAGGAGCTAGCGACGCAGAGGAGTTAGTGACACAGAGAAGCTAGCGACGTGGAGGAGCTAGTGATGCAGAGGCGTTAGTGACGCAGAGAAGCTAGCAACGCAGAGGAGTTAGTGATGCAGAGGAGCTAGTGATGCAGAGGCGTTAGTGACGCAGAGAAGCTAGCAACGCAGAGGAGTTAGTGATGCAGAGGAGCTAGTGATGCAGAGGCGTTAGTGACGCAGAGGAGTTAGTGACAGAGGAGTTAGTGACGCAGAGGAGCTAGCAACGCAGAGGAGCTAGTGATGCAGAGGCGTTAGTGACACTAAGGAGCTAATAATGCAGAGGAGCTAGCAATGCTAAGGAGCTAATGACACAGAGGAGCTACTGACGCTGAAGAGCTAGTGATGCTGAGGAGCTAGCGATGCAGAAGAGCTAGTGACGCTGAGGAGCTAGCGATGCAGAAGAGCTAGTGACGCTGAGGAGCTAGCGATGCAGAGGAGCTAGCGACGCAGAGGAGCTAGTCTCATTTAGTTTAGTGATTGTGATCCGCACCAACAAATCTCATCGTTCTGCTCAGAAGCTGGACTTTAGTCAGACACAGAACCCGGGGACGACAGTGAGGCGGAAAACTCTGGGGCAACAAGGGACTCCGCCCCTATTCAACCAGGGACTCCGCCTCATAGCCAGCAGCTCTGCCCCCTTGCCAGCCAGTGGACAGTCTCTGACCTTGCATTATCAGCCCAGCTCTGTGGACCCGTTTCTGGTGGAACCGGCTTGAAGCCATGCTGAAACGAGTCGAGCCGCCTAGATAAGTTCTGATGGAAAAGACCCAAAAACGGTTCTGTTGCTGTGGAAGTAAACAAACCAGTTACACCAGCACAAAAACACGTTAAATCCAGTAACAAGTTGGATTTTAAATCTTTATGAAGGACGATGACAGAAATATAATGGAGATCCGGACCCACGGAGGGTCAGGATCCCTGGTTTAGGGACCACCAGGACCACTGGGATTACTGGGAACGTCTGAGTCCACGGAAGACAAAACAGGACATCTGGACCAGAACCTTTGAACAGAAGTGTCATTTTTAGACAAAACTTTACAGTTCAGGTGGAGACTTTTGTCCCTCTCTGCTCTCCGTACCCCGGAGTTAATATTATCACCTGGGCCCGGTTCCGGTACCAGATGAATCCTAGACCCCAGAACCAGGTCAGACCCGAACTAGTCTTTTGCTGAGTGTCGCTGTATCATCAAACGGAACTGCATAAATACTAAGCTGAACTGAACCAGAAGGGGAACCGGACCTGGTCCCGAACCGGACCCGGGTGAAAGTAAACAGTTTGTTTACTGGACTCTGACATGGTTCTGGACTTTTCTGGAACTCAGACTGTTCCCACTTCACCGGCTCGGTTCCGACTGCGCTGAGTGGACCCGAACAGAACCGACTCTACCTGTAGTAGTAGACGTCGCTCTTTCCGGCGCTGAGTCCGGACTTCCTGATCACCTCTTCTTTCTTCCAGCCGGGCGGCAGAGCGGGACAGTCCGACTTCTTCCGCTCCATCCTCAACCAGAGCAGAACCGAACAGGACCAACGGGTCAGTCCGGACCAATGGCGCGGTGACCCCACAGGAACGGAACGAACCCAGCAGAACCGACGTCACGAACGTCCCAGAGAACCTCCGCCCTGGTTCGGCCGGTTTCGGATTAAACTAACTACTAGAAGTGACCCGGTTCTGACCGAACCGAGAGCGCGAAAAGTTCCAACTTAAACGGCTTCACTTCGACATTCGAGAACCACAGGATCAGTAGAACTGAACAGAACTGGACCAACGGCAGTCGGTGACGTCAGAGAAATCGCTTCCATGCACGCTCACGCACACACGCACGAGCCCGGTCGGAGATCGTGTCTGAGGGAGGAGCACTCACTCCGCGGGCAGAACCGAGGCGGAACCGGGTTTCACCCAAACAAAAAGTCTAAACCGGGATTAAACGTCTTGGAGTAAAAAAATGTATTAAAATAAAACAGATTTCTGCTTTTATCCTGGATGAATGAATGAATAATAGGTAGAGGGATGAATTGATGGATGGAGTCATGATGAATGGATGAATGGGATAATGAATAGATGGAGTCATGATGGATGAGTGATGGTCCATCACTCATCCATCATGACTCCATCCATTAATCCATTATCCATCACTGATGGATAATGGATTAATGGATGGATGGAGTCATGATGAATGGATAATGGGTGGATGGATGAATTTATGGATGGAGTGATGATGGATGGGTGGATGGATGGATGGATGGATGGATGGATGGATGGATGGATGGATGGGTGGGTGGATAATGGATGGATTGAGTGAGGATGGATGGATGGATGAATTTATGGATGGAGTGATGATGGATGGGTGGATGGATGGATCGAGTGAGGATGGATGGATGAATGGATAATGGATGGATGGATGAATTTATGGATGGAGTGATGATGGATGGGTGGATGGATGGATCGAGTGAGGATGGATGGATGAATGGATGGATGGATGGAGCCATGATGAATGGATAAAGGATGGATGGAGTCATGATGAATGGATAATGGATGGATGGATGGATGGAGTCATGATGAATGGATAATGGATGGATGGAGTGAGGATGGATGGATGGATGGAGTCTTGATGAATGGATAATGGATGGATGGAGTGAGGATGGATGGATGAATGGGTAATGGGTGGATGGATGAATTGAAGGATGGAGTGATGATGAATGGATAATGGATGGATGGATGGAGTCATGATGAATGGATAATGGATGGATGGATGGAGTCATGATGAATGGATAATGGAAGGATGGATGGATGAATGGATAATGGATGGATGGAGTCATAATGGATGGATGGATGGATGAATGGATAATGGATGGATGGAGTGAGGATGGATGGATGGATAATGGATGGATGAAGGCATGATGGATGAAACCCAAACTCTACAGTAGACATCATTTCTATTCAACCTCTGATGAGTTAAACTAAATTCCACCAGTTATCTTTATACATTTTCCTTTTCTGTGCATTTCTACAGATCATGACCTAAATTAGCCTAAACATTATGACCAGGTGAGAATCAGTCCGTCACTCCCAGCTGACACCAGACTGTCTCCGTTGTGGTCAAACGTCACGCTCTGCACGTCCCGTTTGTGTCCCATCAGGCGGCTCACGCTGCAGGAGGCCACGTCCACCAGTCTCACTAAACTGTCCCCACCAGCAACAGCCAAAAGCCTTCCTGATTGGCTGAAGGCAACCTGGTTGGCGCTACTGGGCCCAGCCTCCACAGCAGCTGTTGGTGATGCAGGCTTCCTCAAGTCCCACAGGTGGACGACACCTCCGGTGTCACAGGAAGCCACGGCATGGGTCTCAGCGCTGAAGGAGGCGTGGTTACAGGGGCTCTGGTGTCCCTTAAAGGTGGAGGTGCACACGCCCAGCCTGGCATCCCACACGGCGAGGGTCTTATCGGCCGAACAGGTGAGGAGGAGGTTGGAGGAAGCCAGGAAGCTGACACTGTTGACGGAGGCTGTGTGGCGGCGAAGTGTTAGTTTGCAGCGGTGGCGGTTCAGGTCCCACAGCCTGGCTGTTCCGTCTGAGGAGCAGGAAGCCAGGAAGTGACCGCAGGAGTGAAACGAGCATCCCCAGGTGATCTGGGTGTGACCCGACAGAATCACC